>NW_028138693.1:0-77000 GCF_964270905.1 Leucopleurus acutus | reverse complement strand
CGGGGAAAGGTTAGGGTTCGGGTTCTGCCTAGGGTTAGGGTTAGGGGATGGGGATGGTTTAGGGTCCAGGTGAGGGTACGACAACGCTATAGGGGGAGCGTACGTCGGAGGGCGTGGGTTAGTGTGAGCGTACCGGTTAGGATTAGGGGACGGGTGAGGGGAATGCTTCGGGGAAGTGTTAGGGTTAGGGTTCGGGCTAGGGTTAGGGTTAGGGGACGGGGATGGTTTCGGGTCCAATTGAGGGTACGACAGCGGTTTAGGGGGAGCGTACGAGTGAGGGTGCGGGTTAGTGTGAGCGTACGGGTTAGGATTAGGGTACGAGTTAGGGGAAGGCTTTGGGGAAGGGTTAGGTTTAGGGTTCGGCCTAGGGTTAGGGTTAGGGGACGGGCACGGTTTAAGGTCCAGGTGAGTGTAAGACAACACATTAGGGGGAGCGTACGTGTGAGGACGCGTGTTAGTGTGAGCGTACGGGTTAGGATTAAGGGACGGGTGAGGGGAAGGCTTCGGGGAGGGTTTAGGGTTAGGGTTCGGGCTAGGGTTAGGGTTAGGGGACGGGGACGGTTTATGGCCCAGGTGAGGGTACGACAACGGTTTAGGGGTACCGTTCGTGTGAGGGCGCAGGTTAGTGTGAGCGTACGGGTTAGGATTAGGGGACGGGTGAGGGGAAGGCTTCGGGGAAGTGTTAGGGTTAGGGTTCGGGCTAGGGTTAGGGTTAGGGGACGGGGACAGTTTAGTGTACAGGTGAGGGTACGACAATGATTTAGGGGGAGCGTACGTGCGAGGGCGCGGGTTAGTGTGAAAGTACAGGTTAGGATTAGGGGACGGGTGAGGAGAAGGCTTCGGGGAATGGTGAGTGTTAGGGTTCAGGCTAGGGTTAGGGTTAGGGGACGAGGACGGTTTAGGGTTCAGGTGAGGGTACGACAACGGTTTAGGGGGCGCGTACGTGTGAGGGCGCGGGTTAGTGTGAGCGTATGGGTTAGGATTAGGGGACGGTTGAGGGGAAGGTTTTGGGGAAGAGTTAGGGTTAGCGTTTGGGCTAGGGTTAGGGGTAGGGGACGGGGACGGTTTAGGGTCTAGGTGAGGGTACGCCAGCGGTTTAGGGGTAGCGTACGTGTGAGGGCGCGGGTTAGTGTGAGCGTATGGGTTAGGATTAGGGGACGGGTGAGGGGAAGGCTTCGGGGAATGGTTAGGGATAGGGTTTGGGCTAGGGTTAAGGTTAGGGGACGGGGATGGTTTAGGGCCCAGGTGAGGGTACGACAATGGTTTAGGGGGAGCGTACGTTTGAGGGCACGGGTTAGTGTGAGCTTACGGGTTAGGATTAGGGGACGGGTGAGGGGAAGGCTTCGGGGAAGGTTTAGGGTTAGGGTTCGGGCTAGGGTTAGGGTTAGGGGACGGGGAAGGTTTAGGGCCCAGGTGAGGGTACGACAATGGTTTAGGGGGAGCGTACGTGTGAGGGCACGGGTTAGTGTGAGCTTACGGGTTAGGATTAGGGGACGGGTGAGGGGAAGGCTTTTGGGAAGTGTTAGGGTTAGTGTTCGGGCTAGGGTTAGGGTTAGGGTACGGGGACGGTTTCGGGTCCAGTTGAGGGTACGACAGCGGTTTAGGGGGAGCGTACGTGTGAGGGCGTGGGTTAGTGTGAGCGTACGGGTTAAGATTATGGGACGGGTGAGGGGAAGGCTTCGGGGAAGGGTTAGGTTTAGGGTTCGGGCTAGGGTTAGGGTTAACGGACGGGGACGGTTTAGGGTCCAGGTGAGGGTACGACAACGGTTTATGGGTATCGTACGTGTGAGGGCACATGTTAGTGTGAGCGTACGGGTTAGGATTAGGGGACCGGTGAGGGGAAGGCTTCGGGAAAGTGTTAGGGTTAGGGTTAGGGCTAGGGTAAGGGTTAGGGGACGGGGTCGGTTTAGGGTCCAGGTGAGGGTACGACAACGGTTTAGGGGGAGTGTACGTGTGAGGGTGCGGGTTAGTGTGAGCGTACGGGTTAGGATTAGGGGATGGTTGAGGGGAAGTCTTCGGGGACGGGTTAGGGTTAGGGTTTCGGTAGTGTTAGGGTTAAGGGATGGGGACGGTTTAGGGTCCAAGTGAAGGTACGACAACGGATTAGGGTGTGCGTACGTGTGAGGGCGTGGGTTAGTGTGAGCGTTCGGGTTAGGATTAGGGGACGGGTGAGGGGAAGGCTTCGGGGAAGGGTTAGGGTTAGGGTTCGGGCTAGGGTTAGGGTTACGGGATGGGGACGGTTTAGGGTCCAGGTGAGGGTACGACAACGCTTTAGGGGGAGCGTACGTGTGAGGGTGCGGGTTAGTGTGAGCGTACGGGTTAGGATTAGGATACGGGTGAGGGGAAGGCTTTGGGGAAGTGTTAGGGTTAGGGTTCGGGCTAGGGTTAGGATTAGGGGACGGGGATGGTTTAGGGTCCAGGTGAGGGTATTACAGCGGTTTAGGGGGAGCGTACGTGTGAGGGCACGGGTCAGTGTGAGCATATGGGTTAGGATTAGGGGACGGGTGAGGGGAAGGCTTCGGGGAAGTGTTAGGGATAGGGTTCGGGCTAGGGTTAGGGTTAGGGGACGGGGACGGTATAGGGTCCAATTGAGGGTACGACAACGGTTTAGGGTGAGCGTACGTGTGAGGGCGCTGGTTAGTGTCAGCGTACAGTTTAGGATTAGGGGACGGGTGAGGGGAAGGCTTCGGGGAAGGGTTAGGTTTAGGGTTCAGACTAGGGTTAGGGTTAGGTGACGGGGAGCGTTTAGGGTCCAGGTGAGGGTACGACAATGCTTTAGGGTGAGCGTACGTGTGAGGGCGCGGGTTAGTGTGAGCCTAAGGGTTAGGAATAGGGGACTTGTGAGGGGAAGGCTTCGGGGAAGGGTTAGGGTTAGGGTGCGGGCTAGGGTTAGGGTTAGGGGACGGGGATGTATAGGTTCCAGGTGAGGGTACGACAACGGTTTAGGGGGAGCGTACGTGTGAGGGCGCAGGGTAGTGTGAGCTTACGGGTTAGTTTTAGGGGACGGGTGAAGCGAAGGCTTCGGGGAAGTGTTAGGGTTACGGTTTGGGCTAGGGTTAGGTTTAGGGAACGGGGACGGTTTAGGGTCCAGTTGAGGGTACGACAACGGTTTAGGGGGAGCGTACGTGTGAGGCGCGGGTTAGTGTGAGCGTACGGGTTAGGATTAGGGTACGGGTGAGGGGAAGGGTTAGGTTTAGGGTTCGGGCTAGGGTTAGGGTTAGGGGACGGGGACGGTTTAAGGTCCAGGTGAGGGTAAGACAACACTTTAGGGGGAGCGTACGTGTGAGGGCGCGTGTTAGTGTGAGCGTACGGGTTAGGATTAGGGGACGGGTGAGGGGAAGGCTTCGGGGAAGGGTTAGGGTTAGGGTTCGGGCTAGGGTTAGGGTTAGGGGACGGGGACGGTTTAGGGTCCAGGTGAGGGTACGACAACGGTTTAGGGGGACCGTTCGTGTGAGGGCGTGGGTTAGTTTGAGCGTACGGGTTAGGATTAGGGGATGGGTGAGCGGAAGGCTTCGGGGACGGGTTAGGTTTAGGGTTTGGGTAGGGTTAGGGTTAAGGGATGGGGACGGTTTAGGGTCCAAGTGAGGGTACGACAACGGTTTAGGGGCAGCATACGTGTGAGCGGGCTGGATAGTGTGAGCGTACGGGTTAGGATTAGGGACGGGTGAGGGGAAGGCTTCGGGGAAGGGTTAGGGTTAGGGTTTGGGCTAGGGTTAGGGTTAGGGGACGGGGACGTTTTAGGGTCCAGGTGAGGGTACGACAACGCTTTAGCAGGAGACTACGTGTGAGGGCGCGGGTTAGTGTGAGCATACGGGTTAGGATTAGGGGACGGGTAAGAGGAAGCCTTTGGGGAAGTGTTAGGGTTAGGGTTCGGGCTAGGGTTAGGGTTAGGGGACGGGGACGGTTTAGGGCCCAGGTGAGGGTACGACAATGGTTTAGGGGGAGCGTACGTGTGAGGGCACGGGTTAGTGTGAGCTTACGGGTTAGGATTAGGGGACGGGTGAGGGGAAGGCTTCGGGGAAGTGTTAGGGTTAGGGTTCGGGCTAGGGTTAGGGTTAGGGGACGGGGACGGTTTCGGGTCCAGTTGAGGGTATGACAGCGGTTTAGGTGGAGAATACGTGTGAGGGCGCGGGTTAGTGTGAGCGTTCGGGTTAGGATTAGGAGACGGGTGAGGGGAAGGCTTCGGGGAAGGGTTAGGGTTAGGGTTCGGGCTAGGGTTAGGGTTAGGGGACGGGGACAGTTTCGGGTCCAGATGAGGGTACGACAGCGGTTTAGGGGGAGCGTAAGTGTGAGGGCGCGGGTTAGTGTGAGTGTACGGGTTAAGATTAGGGGACGGGTGAGGGGAAGGCTTCGGAAAAGGGTTAGGGTTAGGGTTCGGGATAGGGTTAGGCTTAGGGGATGGGGACGGTTTAGGGTCCAGGTGAGGGTACGACAACGGTTTAGGGGGAGCGTACGTGTGAGGGCGCGGCATTTGTGTGAGCGTACGGTTTAGGATTAGGGGACGGGTGAGGGGAAGGTTTCGGGAAGTGTTAGGGTTAGGGTTCGGGGTAGGATTAGGATTAGGGGACGGGGACGGTTTAGGGTCCAGGTGAGGGTACGACAACGGTTTAGGGGGACCGTTCGTGTGAGGGCGCGGGTTAGTGTGAGCGTACGGGTTAGGATCAGGGGATGGGTGAGGGGAAGGCTTCGGGGACGGGTTAGGGTTAGGGTTTGGGTAGCGTTAGGGTTAAGGGATGGGGACGGTTTAGGGTCCAAGTGAGGGTACAACAACGGTTTAGGGGCAGCATACTTGTGAGCGGGCTGGATAGTGTGAGCGTACGGGTTAGGATTAGGGACGGGTGAGGGGAAGGCTTAGGGGAAGGGTTAGGGTTAGGGTTCGGGTTAGGGTTAGGGTTAGGGGACGGGGACGTTTTAGGGTCCAGGTGAGGGTACGACAACGCTTTAGGGGGAGAGTACGTGTGAGGGCGCGGGTTTGTGTGAGCATACGGGTTAGGATTAGGGGACGGGTAAGGGGAAGCCTTTGGGGAAGGGTTAGGGTTAGGGTTCGGGCTAGGGTTAGGGTTAGGGGACGGGGACGGTTTAGGGTCCAGGTGAGGGTACGACAACGCTTTAGGGGGAGCGTACGTGTGAGGGCGCGGGTTAGTGTGAAAGTACAGGTTAGGATTAGGAGACGGGTGAGGGGATGGTTTCGGGGAATGGTTAGGGATACGGTTCGGGCTAGGGTTAGGGTTAGGGGACGGGGATGGTTTAGGGTCCAGGTGAGGGTACGACAACGGTTTAGGGGGAGCGTACGTGTGAGGGCGCGTGTTAGTGTGAGCGAACGGGTTAGGATTAGGGGACGGGAGAGGGAAGGCTTCTGGGAATGGTTAGGGATAGGATTCGGGCTAGGGTTAGGGTTAGGGGACGGGGATGGTTTAGGTTCCAGGTGAGGGTACGACAACGGTTTAGGGGGAGCGTAAGTGTGAGGGCGCGGGTTAGTGTGAGCGAACGGGTTAGGATTAGGGGACGGGTGAGGGGAAGGCTTCGGGGAAGGGTTAGGGATAGGATTCTGGTTAGGGTTAGGGTTAGGGGACGGGGACGGTTTAGGGTCCAGGTGAGGGTACGACAACGGTTTAGGGGGAGCGTACATGTGAGGGCGCGGGTTAGTGTGAGCGTACGGGTTAGGATTAGGGGACGGGTGAGGGGAAGGCTTCGGGGAAGTTTTAGGGGTAGGGTTCGGGCTAGGGTTAGGGTTAGGGGACGGGGACGGTTTAGGGTCCAGGTGAGGGTACGACAACGGTTTAGGGGGAGCGTACGTGTGAGGGCGTGGGTTAGTGTGAGCTTACGGGTTAGGATTAGGGGACGAGTGAGGGGAAGGCTTCGGGGAAGTGTTAGGGTTAGGGTTCGGGCTAGGGTTAGGGCTAGGGTTAGGGGACGGTTTAGGGTCCAGGTGAGGGTACGACAACGCTTTAGGGGGAGAGTACGTGTGAGGGCGTGGTTTACTGTGAGCGTACGGGTTACGATTAGGGGACGGGTGAGGGGAAGGCTTCGGGGAAGTGTTAGGGTTAGGGTTAGGGCTAGGGTTAAGGTTAGGGGACGGGGACGGTTTTGAGTCGAGGTGAGGGTACGACAATGGTTTAGGGGGAGCGTACGTGTGAGGGCGCGGGTTAGTGTGAGCGTACGGGTTAGGATTAGGGGACGGGTGAGGGGAAGGCTTCGGGGAAGGGTTAGGGTTAGGGTTCGGTCTAGGGTTAGGGTTAGGGGACGGGGACGGTTTAGGGTCCAGGTGAGGGTACGACAACGGTTTAGGGGGAGCGTACATGTGAGGGCACGGTTTAGTGTGAGCGTACGGGTTAGGATTAGGGGACGGGTTAGGGGAAGGCTTTGGGGAAAGGTTAGGGTTAGAGTTCGGGCTAGGGTTAGGGTTAGGGGACGGGGACGGTTTAGGGTCCAGGTGAGGGTACGACAACGCTTTAGGGGAAGAGTACGTGTGAGGGCGTGGTTTAGTGTGAGCGTACGGGTTACGATTTGGGGACGGATGAGGAGAAGATTTCGGGGAAGGGTTAGGGTTAGGGTTCGGGCTAGGGTTAGGGTTAGAGGACGGGGACGGTTTAGGGTCCAGGTGAGGTTACGACAACGGTTTACGGGGAGTGTACGTGTGAGGGTGCGGGTTAGTGTGAGCGTACGAGTTAGGATTAGGGGACGGTTGAGGGGAAGGTTTCGGGGAAGAGTCAGGGTTAGCCTTTTGGCTAGGGTTAGGGGTAGGGGACGGGGACGGTTTAGGGTCGAGGTGAGGGTACGACAATGGTTTAGGGGGAGCGTACGTTTGAGGGCGCGTGTTAGTGTGAGCATACGGGTTAGGATTAGGGGACTGGTGAGGGGAAGGCTATGGGGAATGGGTAGGGATAGGGTTCGGGCTAGGGTTAGGATTAGGGGACGGGGATGGTTTACAGTCCAGGTGAGGGTATTACAGCGGTTTAGGGGGAGCGTACGTGTGAGGGCGCAGGTCAGTGTGAGCATATGGTTTAGGATTAGGGGACGGGTGACGGGAAGGGTTAGGGTTAGGGTTCGCACTAGGGTTAGTGTTAGGTGACGGGGAGGGTTTAGGGTCCAGGTGAGGGTACGACAATGCTTTAGGGTGAGCGTACGTGTGAGGGCGCGGGTTAGTGTGAGCCTACGAGTAAGGATTAGGGGACGGGTGAGGGGAAGGCTTCGGGGAAGGGTTAGGGTTAGGGTTCGGGCTAGGGTTAGGGTTAGGGGACGGGGATGTATAGGGTCCAGGTGAGGGTACGACAACGGTTTAGGGGGAGCGTACGTGTGAGGCGCGGGTTAGTGTGAGCGTACGGGTTAGGATTAGGGGACGGGTGAGGGGAAGGTTTAGGGTTAGGGTTCGGGCTAGGGATAGGGTTAGGGCACGGGGACGGTTTAGGGTCCAGGTGAGGGTACGACAACGGTTTAGGGGCAGCGTACGTGTGAGGGCGTGGGTTAGTGTGAGCGTACGGGTTAGGATTAGTGGACGGGTGACGGGAAGGCTTCAGAGAAGGGTTAGTGTTATCTTTCGGGCTAGGGTTAGGGTAATGGGACGGGGACGGTTTAGGATCCAGATGAGGGAACGACAACGGTTTAGGGGGAGCGTACGTGTGAGGACGCGGGTTAGTGTGAGCGTATGGGTTAGGATTAGGAGACGGGTGAGGGGAAGGCTTCGGGGAAGGGTTAGGGTTAGGGTTCGGGCTAGGGTTAGGGTTAGGGGTTGGGGACGGTTTAGGGTCCATGTGAGGGTACGACAAAGGTTTAGGGGCAGCGTACGTGTGAGGGCGCGTTTTAGTGTGAGCGGACGGGTTAGGATTAGGGGATGGGTGAGGGGAAGGCTTCAGGGATGTGTTAGGGATAGGGTTCGGGCTAGGGTTAGTGTTAGGGGACGGGGACGGTTTAGGGTCCAGGTGAGGGTAAGACAACAGTTTAGGGGTAGCGTACGTGTGAGGGCATGGGTTAGTGTTATCGTACGGGTTAGGATTAGGGGACGGGTGAGGGGAAGGCTTCGGGGAAGGGTTAGGGTTACGGTTCGGGCTAGGGTTAGGGTTAGGGGACAGGGACGGTTTAGGGTCCAGGTGAGTGTACGACCATGGTTTAGGGGGAGCTAACGTGTGAGGGCGCGGGTTAGTGTGAGCTTACTTGTTAGGATTAGGGGACGGGTGAGGGGAAGGCTTCGGGGAAGGGTTAGGGTTAGGGTTCGGGCTAGGGTTAGGGTTAGGGGATGGGGACGGTTTAGGATCCAGGTGAGGGTACGTCAGCAGTTTAGGCGGAGCGTACGTGTGAGGGCATGGGTTAGTGTGAGCGTACGGGTTACGATTAGGGGACGGGTGAGGGGAAGGCTTCGGGGAACGATTAGGGTTAGGGTTCGGGCTAGGATTAGGGTTAGGGGACGGAGGCGGTTTAGGGTCCAGGTGAGGGTAGGACAACGCTTTAGGGGGAGCGTATGTGTGAGGGCGCGGGTTAGTGTGAGCGTATGGGTTAGGATTAGGGGACGGGTGAGGAGAAGGCTTCGGGGAAGGGTTAGGGTTAGGGTTCGGGCTAGGGTTAGGGTTAGGGGACGGAGACGGTTTAGTGTCCAGGTGAGGGTACGACAACAGTTTAGGGGGAGCGTACGTGTGAGGGCGTGGGTTAGTGTGAGAGTACGGGTTAGGATTAGGGGACGGGTGAGGGGAAGGCTTCCGGGAAGGTTTAGGGTTAGGGTTCAGCTAGGGTTAGGTTTAGAGTACGGGGACGGTTTAGGGTCCAGGTGAGGGTACTAGAACGCTTTAGGGGGAGCGTACGTGTGAGGGCACGGGTTAGTGTGAGCGTACGGGTTAGGATTAGGGGACGGGTGAGGGGAAGGCTTCGGGGAAGGGTTAGGGTTACGGTTCGGGCTAGGGTTAGGGTTAGGAGACGGGGACGGTTTCGTGTCCATTTGTGGGTACAACAGCGGTTTAGGGGGAGCGTACGTGTGAGGGCGCGGGTTAGTGTGAGCTTACGGGTTAGGATTAGGGGATGGGTGAACCGAAGGCTTCGGGGAAGGGTTAGGGTTAGGGTTCGGGCTAGGGTTAGGGTTAGGGACGGGGACGGTTTAGGGTCCAGGTGAGGGTACGACAACGCTTTAGGGGGAGTGTACATGTGAGGGCGCGGGTTAGTGTGAGCGTACGGGTTAGGAGTAGGGGACGGGAGAGGGGAAGGCTTCGGTGAAGGGTTAGGGTTAGGGTTCCGGCTAGGGTTAGGGTTAGGGGACGGGGACGGTTTAGGGTCCAGGTGTGAGTACGACAACGGTTTAGGGGGAGAATACGTGTAAGGGCGCGGGTTAGTGTGAGCGTACGGGTTAGGGTTAGGGGACGGGTGAGGGGAAGGCTTCGGGGAAGTGTTAGGGTTAGGGTTCGGGCTAGGGTTAGGGTTAGGGGATGGGGATGGTTTAGGGTCCAGGTGAGTGTACGACAACGGTTCAGGGGGAGCGTACGTGTGAGGGCGCAGGTTAGTGTGAGCGTACGGGTTAGCATTAGGGGACGGGTGAGGGGAAGGCTTCGGGGAAGGGTTAGGGTTAGGGTTTGGGCTAGGGTTAGGGTTAGGGGACGGGGACGGTTTAGGGTCCAGGTGAGGGTACGACAACAGTTTAGGGTGAGCGTAAGTGTGAGGGCGCGGGTTAATGTGAGCGTACGGGTTAGGATTAGGGGACGGGTGAGGGGAAGGCTTCGGGGAAGGGTTAGGTTTAGGGTTCGGGCTAGGGTTAGGGTTAAGGGACGGGGAAGGTTTAGGGTCCAGGTGAGGGTACGACAATGGTTTAGGGGGAGCGTACATGTGAGGGCGCGGGTTAGTGTGAGCGTACGCGTTAGGATTAGGGGACGGGTGAGGGGAAGGCTTCGGGGAAGGGTTAGGGTTAGGGTTCGGGCTAGGGTTAGGGTTAGGGGACGGGGACGGTTTAGGGTCCAGGTGAGGGTACGACAAAGCTTTAGGGGGAGCAAATGTGTGAGGGTGCGGGTTAGTATGAGCGTACGGGTTAGGATTAGGGGACAGGTGAGGGGAAGGCTTCGTGGAAAGTTTAGGGTTACGGTTTGGGCTAGGGTTAGGGTTAGGGGACGGGGACGATTTACGGTCCAGGTGAGGGTACGACAACGGTTTAGGGGGAGCGTACGTGTGAGGGCGTGAGTTAGTGTGAGCGTACGGGTTAGGATTAGGGGACGGTTGAGGGGAAGGCTTCAGGGAAGGGTTAGGGTTAGGGTTCGGGCTAGGGTTAGGGTTATGGGACGGGGACGGTTTAGGGTCCAGGTGAGGGTACGACAATGGTTAAGGGGGAGCGTACGTGTGAGGGCGCGGGTTAGTGTGAGCGTACGGGTTAGGATTAGGGGACGGGTGTGGGGAAGGTTTCGGGGAAGGGTTAGCTTTAGGGTTCGGGCTAGGGTTAGGGTTAGGGGACGGGGACGGTTTAGGGTCCAGGTGAGGGTACGACAACTCTTTAGGGGGAGCGTACATGTGAGGTCCTGGGTTAGTGTGAGCGTACGGGTTAGGATTAGGGGACGGGTGAGAGGAAGGCTTCGGGGAAGTGTTAGGGTTAGGATTTGGGCTAGGTTTAGGATTAGGGTACGGGAACGGTTTAGGTTCCAGGTGAGGGTACGACAACGCTTTAGGGGGAGCGTACTTTTGAGGGCGCGGGTTAGTGTGAGCGTACGGGTTAGGATTAGGGGACGGGTTAGGGGAAGACTTTGGGGAAGGGTTAGGTTTAGGGTTCGGGCTAGGGTTAGGGTTAGGAGACGTGGACGGTTTAGGGTCCAGGAGAGGGTACGACAATGGTTTAGGGGGAGCGTACGTGTGAGGGCGCGGGTTAGTGTGAGCGTACTGGTTAGGATTAGGGGACGGGTGAGGGGAAGGCTTCGGGGAAGTGTTAGTGTTAGGGTTCGGGCTAGGGTTAGCGTTAGGGGACGGGGACGGTTTAGGGTCCAGGTGAGGGTACGTCAGAGGTTTAGGGGGAGCGAACGTGTGAGGGCGCGTGTTAGTGTGAGCGTACGGTTTAGGATTAGGGGACGGGTGAGGGGAAGGCTTCGGGCAAGGGTTAGAGTTAGGGTTCAGGCTAGGGTTAGGGTTAGGGGACGGGGACAGTTTAGGGTCCATGTGAGGGTACGACAACGCTTTAGGGGGAGCGTACGTGTGAGGGCGTGATTTAGTGTGAGCGTACGGGTTAGGATTAGGGGTGGGTGAGGGGAAGGCTTCGGGGAAGGGTTAGGGTTAGGGTTCGGGCTAGGGTTAGGGTTAGGGGACGGGGACGGTTTCGGGTCCAGTTGAGGCTACGACAGCGGTTTCGGGGGAGGGTACGTGTGAGGGCGCGGGTTAGTGTGAGCGTATGGTTTAGGATTAGGGGACGTTGAGGAGAAGGCTTCGGGGAAGGTTTAGGGATAGTGTTCGGGCTAGTGTTAGGGTTAGGGGACGGGGATGGTTTAGGGTCCAGGTGAGGGTACGACAACGGTTTAGGGGGAGCGTACGTGTGAGGGCGCAGGTTAGTGTGAGTGTACGGGTTAGGATTAGGGGACGGGTTAGGGGAAGGCTTTGGGGAAGGGTTAGGGTTAGGGTTTGGGCTAGGGTTAGGGTTAGGGGACGTGAAAGGTTTAGGGTCCAGGTGAGGGTACGACAATGGTTTACAGGGAGCGTACGTGTGAGGGCGCGGGTTAGTGTGAGCGTATGGGTTAGGATTAGGGGACGGGTGAGGGGAAGGCTTCGGGGAAGGGTTAGGGTTAGGGTTCGGGCTAGGGTTAGAGTTAGGGGATGGGGACGGTTTAGGGTCCAGGTGAGGGTACGACAACAGTTGAGGGGGAGCGTACGTGTGAGGGCGCGTGTTAGTGTGAGCGTACGGGTTAGGATTAGGGGACGGGTGAGGGGAAGGCTTCGGGGAAGGGTTAGGGTTAGGGTTCAGGCTAGGGTTAGGGTTAGGGGACAGGGATGGTTTAGGGTCCAGGTGAGGGTACGACAACGCTTTAGGGGGAGCGTAAATGTGAGGGCGCGGGTTAGTGTGAGCGTACGGGTTAGGATTAGGGGACGGGTGAGGAGAAGGCTTCGGGGAAGGGTTAGGGTTAGGGTTCGGGCTAGGTTTAGTGTTAGGGGACGGGGACGGTTTAGGGTCCAGGTGAGGGTACGACAAAGCTTTAGGGGGAGCGTACGTGTGAGGGCGCGGGTTAGTGTTAGCGTACAGGTTAGTATTAGGGGACGGGTGAGGGGAAGGCTTCGGGGAAGGGTTAGGGTTAGGGTTCGGGCTAGGGTTAGGGTTAGGGGAAGGGGACGGTTTAGGGTCCAGGTGAGGGTACGACAACGGTTTAGGGGGAGAATACGTGTGAGGGCGCGGGTTAGTGTGAGCGTACGGATTAGGGTTAGGGGACGGGTGAGGGCAAGGCTTCGGGGAAGTGTTAGGGTTAGGGTTCGGGCTAGGGTTAGGGTTAGTGGACGGGGACGGTTTAGGGTCCAGGTGAGGGTACGACAACCGTTTAGGGGGAGCGTACGTGTGAGGGCGCATGTTAGTGTGAGCGTACGGGTTAGGATTAGGGGACGGGTGAGGGGAAGGCTTCGGGGAAGGGTGAGGGTTAGGGTTCGGGCTAGGGTTAGGGTTAGGGGACGGGGACGGTTTAGGGTCCAGGTGAGGGTACGACAACAGTTTAGGGTGAGCGTACGTGTGAGGGCGCGGGTTAGTGTGAGCGTACGGGTTAGGATTAGGGAACGGGTGAGGGGAAGGCTTCGGGGAAGGGTTAGGGTTACGGTTCGGGCTAGGGTTAGGGTTAGGGGACGGGGACGGTTTAGGGTCCAGCTGAGGGTACGACCATGGTTTAGGGGGAGCTAACGTGTGAGGGCATGGGTTAGTGTGAGCGTACGGGTTACGATTACGGGACGGGTGAGGGGAAGGCTTCGGGGAATGGTTAGGGTTAGGGTTCGGGCTAGGATTAGGGTTAGGGGACGGAGGCGGTTTAGGGTCCAGGTGAGGGTAGGACAACGCTTTAGGGGGAGCGTATGTGTGAGGGCGCGGGTTAGTGTGAGAGTATGGGTTAGGATTAGGGGACGGGTGAGGAGAAGGCTTCGGGGAAGTGTTAGGGTTAGGGTTCGGGCTAGGGTTAGGGTTAGGGGACGGAGACGGTTTAGTGTCCAGGTGAGGGTACGACAACGGTTTAGGGGGAGCGTACGTGTGAGGGCGTGGGATAGTGTGAGAGTACGGGTTAGGATTAGGGGACGGGTGAGGGGAAGGCTTCCGGGAAGGGTTAGGGTTAGGGTTCGGCTAGGGTTAGGGTTAGAGGACGGGGACGGTTTAGGGTCCAGGTGAGGGTACGAGAACGGTTTAGGGGGAGCGTACGTGTGAGGGCGTGTGTTAGTGTGAGCGTACGTGTTAGGATTAGGGGACGGGTGAGGGGAAGGCTTCGGGGAAGTGTTAGGGTTAGGGTTCGGGCTAGGGTTAGGGTTAGGGGACGGGGACGGTTTCGTGTCCAGTTGAGGGTACGACAGCGGTTTAGGGGGAGCGTACGTGTGAGGGCGTGAGTTAGTGTGAGCTTACGGGTTAGGATTAGGGGACGGGTGAACCGAAGGCTTCCGGGAATGGTTATGGATAGGGTTCGGGCTAGGGTTAGGTTTAGGGGACGGGGACGGTTTAGGGTCCAGGTGAGGGTACGACAACGGTTTAGGGGGTGCGTACGTGTGAGGGCGTGGGTTAGTGTGAGCGTATGGGTTAGGATTAGGGGACGGGTTATGGGAAGGCTTGGGGAAGGTTTAGCATTAGGGTTAGGGCTAGGGTTAGGGTTAGGGGACGGGGACGGTTTAGGGTCCAGGTGAGGGTACGACAATGGTTTAGGGGGAGCGTACGTGTGAGGGCGTGGGTTAGGGGGAGCGTTCGGGTTAGGATTAGGGGACGGGTGAGGGGAAGGCTTCGGGGAAGTGTTAGGGTTAGGATTCGGGCTAGGTTTAGGGTTAGGGGATGGGAACGGTTTAGGGTCCAGGTGAGGGTATGACAACGTTTTAGGGGGAGCGTACTTTTGTGGGCGCGGGTTAGTGTGAGCGTACGGGTTAGGATTAGGGGACGGGTTAGGGGAAGGATTCGGGGAAGGGTTAGGGTTAGGGTTCCGGCTAGGGTTAGGGTTAGGGAACGGAGACGGTTTCGGGTCCAGTTGATGGTACGAGAGTGGTTTAGGGTGAGCATACGTGTGAGGGTGCGGGTTAGTGTGAGCGTACCGTTTAGGATTAGGAGACGGGTGACGGGAAGGCTTCGGGGAAGGGTTAGGGTTACGGTTTTGTCTAGGGTTAGGGTTAGGGTTAGGGGACGGGGACGGTTTAGGGTGCATGTAAGGGTACGACAATGCTTTAGGGAGAGCGTACGTGTGAGGGCGCGGGTTATTGTGAGCGTTCGGGTTAGGATTAGGGGACGTGTGAGGGGAACGTTTCGGGTAAGGGTTAGGGATAGTGTTCGGGATAGGGTTAGGGTTAAGGGACGGGTACTCTTTAGGGTCCAGGTGAGGGTACGACAACGGTTTACGGGGAGCGTACGTGTGAGGGCGAGGGTTAGTGTGAGCGTACGGGTTAGGATTAGGGGACGGCTGAGGGTAAGGCTTTGGGGAATGGTTAGGGATAGAGTTCGGGCTAGGGTTAGGGTTAGGGGACGGGGACGGTTTACGGTCCAGGTGAGGGTACGACAACGCTTTAGGGGGAGCGTACGTGTGAGGGCGTGGGTTAGTGTGAGCGTACGGGTTAGGATTAGGGGACGGGTGAGGGGAAGGCTTCGGAGAAGGGTTAGGGTTAGGGTTCAGGATACGGTTAGGGTTAGGGGACGGGGACGGTTTAGGGTCCAGGTGAGGGTACAACAACGGTTTAGGGGGAGTGTACGTGTGAGGGCGCGTGTTAGTGTGAGCGTACTGGTTTAGGATTAGGGGACGGGTGAGGGGAACGCTTCGGGGAAGGGTTAGGGTTAGGGTTCGGGCTAGGGTTAGGGTTAGGGAACGGGGACGGTTTAGGGTCCAGGTGAGGGTACGACACGGTTTAGGGTGAGCGTACGTGTGAGGGCGCGGGTTAGTGTGAGCTTACGGGTTAGGATTAGGGGACGGGTGAGGGGAAGGCTTCCTGGAAGGGTTAGGGTTATGGTTCGGGCTAGGGTTAGGGTTAGGGACGGGGACGGTTTAGGGTCCAGGTGAGGGTACGACAATGGTTTATGGGGAGCGTACGTGTGAGGGCGCGGGTTAGTGTGAGCGTACGGGATAGGATTCGGGGACGGGTGAGGGGAAGGCTTCGGGGAAGGGTTAGGGTTAGGGTTCAGGTTAGGGTTAGGGTTAGGGGACGGGGACGGTTTAGGGTCCAGGTGAGGGTACGACAACGGTTTAGGGGGAGCGTACGTGTGAGGGCACGGGTTAGTGTGAGCGTACGGGTTAGGATTAGGGGACGGGTGAGGGGAAGGCTTCGGGGAAGGGTTAGGGTTAGGGTTCGGGCTAGGGTTAGTGTTAGGGGACGGGGACGGTTTCGGGTCCAGTTGAGGGTACGACAGCAGTTTAGGGGGAGCGTACGTGTGAGGGCGCGGGTTAGTGTGAGCGTATGGTTTAGGCTTAGGGGACGGGTGAGGGGTAGGCTTCGGGGAAGGGTTAGGGATAGGATTCGGGCTAGGGTTAGGGTTAGGGGACGGGGACGGTTTAGGGTCCAGTTGAGGGTATGACAACGGTTTAGGGGGAGCGTACGTGTGAGGGCGCAGGTTAGTGTGAGCGTACGGGTTAGGATTAGGGGACGGGTGAGGGGAAGGCTTCGGGGAAGGGTTAGGGTTAGGGTTCGGGCTAGGGTTAGGGTTAGGGGAAGGGGACGGTTTAGGTTCCAGGTGTGTGTACGACAACGGTTTAGGGGGAGAATACGTGTAAGGGCGCGGGTTAGTGTGAGCGTACGGGTTAGGGTTAGGGGACGGGTGAGGGGAAGGCTTCGGGGAAGTGTTAGGTTTAGGGTTCGGGCTAGGGTTAGGGTTAGGGGATGGGGATGGTTTAGGGTCCAGGTGAGGGTGCGACAACGGTTTAGGGGGAGCGTACGTTTGAGGGTGCAGGTTACTGTGAGCGTACGGTTTAGCATTAGGGGACGGGTGAGGGGAAGGCTTCGGGGAAGTGTTAGGGTTAGGGTTTGGGCTAGGGTTAGGTTTAAGGGACGGGGACGGTTTAGGGTCCAGGTGAGGGTACGACAGTGGTTTAGGGGGAGCGTACGTGTGAGGGCGCGGATTAGTGTGAGCATACGGGTTAGGATTAGGGGACGGGTGAGGTGAAGGCCTCGGGGAAGGGTTAGGGTTAGGGTTCGGGCTAGGGTTAGGGTTAGGGGATGGGGACGGTTTAGGGTCCAGGTGAGGTTACAACAATGGTTTAGGGGGAGCGTACGTGTGAGGGCGCGGGTTAGTGTGAGCGTACAGGATAGGATTCGGGGACGGGTGAGGGGAAGGCTTCGGGGAAGTGTTAGTGTTAGGGTTCGTGCTAGGGTTAGGGTTCGGGGACGTGGACGGTTTCGGGTCCAGTTGAGTGTACGACAGCAATTTAGGGGGAGCGTACGTGTGAGGACGCGGGTTAGTGTGAGCGTATGGTTTAGGCTTAGGGGTCAGGTGAGGGGTAGGCTTCGGGGAAGGGTTAGGGATAGGATTCGTGCTAGGGTTAGGGTTAGGGGACGGGGACGGTTTAGGGTCCAGGTGAGGGTATGACAACGGTTTAGGGGGAGCGTACGTGTGAGGGTGCAGGTTAGTGTGAGCGTACGGGTTAGGATTAGGGGACGGGTGAGGGGAAGGCTTCGGGGAAGGGTTAGGGTTAGGGTTCGGGCTAGGGTTAGGGTTAGGGGAAGGGGACGGTTTAGGTTCCAGGTGTGTGTACGACAACGGTTTAGGGGGAGAATACGTGTAAGGGCGCGGGTTAGTGTGAGCGTACGGGTTAGGGTTAGGGGACGGGTGAGGGGAAGGCTTCGGGGAAGTGTTAGGGTTAGGGTTCGGGCTAGGGTTAGGGTTAGGGGATGGGGATGGTTTAGGGTCCCGGTGAGGGTACGACAACGGTTTAGGGGGAGCGTACGTGTGAGGGCGCAGGTTAGTGTGAGCGTACGGTTTAGCATTAGGGGACGGGTGAGGGGAAGGCTTCGGGGAAGGGTTAGGCTTAGGGTTTGGGCTAGGGTTAGGTTTAAGGGACGGGGACGGTTTAGGGTCCAGGTGAGGGTACGACAGTGGTTTAGGGGGAGCGTACGTGTGAGGGCGCGGATTAGTGTGAGCATACGGGTTAGGATTAGGGGACGGGTGAGGGGAAGGCCTCGGGGAAGGGTTAGGGTTAGGGTTCGGGCTAGGGTTAGGGTTAGGGGATGGGGACGGTTTAGGGTCCAGGTGAGGGTACGACAACGCTTTAGGGGGAGCGTACATGTGAGGTCGCGGGTTAGTGTGAGCGTACGGGTTAGGATTAGGGGACGTGTGAGAGGAAGGCTTCGGGGAAGTGTTAGGGTTAGGATTCGGGCTAGGGTTAGGGTTAGGGGACGGGAACGGTTTAGGTTCCAGGTGAGGGTACGACAACGCTTTAGGGGGAGCGTACTTTTGAGGGCGCGGGTTAGTGTGAGCGTACGGGTTAGGATTAGGGGACGGGTTTGGGGAAGGCTTTGGGGAAGGGTTAGGGTTAGGGTTCGGGCTAGGGTTAGGGCTAGGGGACGTGGACGGTTTAGGGTCCAGGAGAGGGTACGACAATGGTTTAGGGGGAGCGTACGTGTGAGGGCGCGAGTTAGTGTGAGCATACTTGTTAGGATTAGGGGACGGGTGAGGGGAAGGCTTCGGGGAAGTTTTAGGGTTAGGGTTCGGGCTAGGGTTAGCGTTAGGGGACGGGGATGGTTTAGGGTCCAGGTGAGGGTACGTCAGCGGTTTAGGGGGAGCGAACGTGTGAGGGCGCGTGTTAGTGTGAGCGTACGGGTTAGGATTAGGGGACGGGTGAGGGGAAGGCTTCGGGGAAGGGTTAGGGTTAGGGTTCAGGCTAGGGTTAGGGTTAGGGGACGGGGACAGTTTACGGTCCATGTGAGGGTACGACAACGCTTTAGGGGGAGCGTACATGTGAGGGCGTGAGTTAGTGTGAGCGTACGGGTTAGGATTAGGGGTGGGTGAGGGGAAGGCTTCGGGGAAGGGTTAGGGTTAGGGTTTGGGCTAGGGTTAGGGTTAGGGGAGGGAGACGGTTTAGGGTCCAGGTGAGGGTACGACAAAGCTTTAGGGCGAGCGTACGTGTGAGGGCGCGGGTTAGTGTTAGCGTAGAGGGTAGTATTAGGGGACGGGTGAGGGGAAGGCTTCGGGGAAGGGTTAGGGTTAGGGTTCGGGCTAGGGTTAGGGTTAGGGGAAGGGGACGGTTTAGGGTCCAGGTGAGTGTACGACAATGGTTTAGGGGGAGAATACGTGTGAGGGCGCGGGTTAGTGTGAGCGTACGGGTTAGGGTTAGGGGACGGGTGAGGGGAAGGCTTCGGGGAAGTGTTAGGGTTAGGGTTCGGGCTAGGGTTAGGGTTAGGGGACGGGGACGGTTTAGGATCCAGGTGAGGGTACGACAACCGTTTAGGGGGAGCGTACGTGTGAGGGTGCATGTTAGTGTGAGCGTACGGGTTAGGATTAGGGGACGGGTGAGGGGAAGGCTTCGGGGAAGGGTTAGGGTTAGGGTTCGGGCTAGGGTTAGGCTTAGGGGTCGGGGAAGGTTTAGGGTCCACGTGAGGGTACGACAACAGTTTAGGGTGAGCGTACGTGTGAGGGCGCGGGTTAGTGTGAGCGTACGGGTTAGGATTAGGGGACGGGTGAGGGGAAGGCTTCGGGGAAGTGTTAGAGTTAGGATTCGGGCTAGGGTTAGGGTTAGGGGACGGGGATGGTTTAGGGTCCAGGTGAGGGTACGACAACGGTTTAGGGGGAGGGTACGTGTGAGGGCGCGGGTTAGCGTGAGCGTACCGGTTAGGATTAGGGGGCGGGTGAGGGGAAGACTTCGGGGAGGACTTAGTGTTAGGGTTCGGGCTAGGGTTAGGGTTAGGGGACGGGGACGGTTTAGGGTCCAGGTGAGGTTACGACAACGGTTTACGGGGAGCGTACGTGTGAGGGCACGGGTTAGTGTGAGCGTATGGGTTAGGATTAGGGGACGGGTTAGGGGAAGGCTTTGGGGAAGGGTTAGGGTTAGGGTTCGGGGTAGGGTTAGGGTTAGGGGATGGGGACGGTTTAGGGTCCAGGTGAGTGTACGACAACAGTTTAGGGGGAGCGTACGTGTGAGGGCGCGGGTTAGTGTGAGCGTATGGGTTAGGATTAGGGGACGGGTGAGGGGAAGGCTTCGGGGAAGGGTTAGGTTTAGGGTTCGGGCTAGGGTTAGGGTTAGGGGACGGGGACGGTTTAGGGTCCAGGTGAGGGTACGAATATGGTTTAGGGGGAGCGTACGTGTGAGGGCGTAGGTTAGTGTGAGCGTACAGGTTAGGATTAGGGGACGGGTGAGGGGAAGGCTTCGGGGAAGTGTTAGGGTTAGGGTTCGGGCTAGGGTTAGGTTTAGGGGACGGACACGGTTTAGGGTCCAGTTGAGAGTAAGACAGCGCTTTAGGGGGAGGGTACGTGTGAGGGCGCGGGTTAGTTTGAGCCTATGGTTTAGGATTAGGGGACGGGTGAGGGGAAGGCTTCGGGGAAGGTTTAGGGTTAGGGTTCGGGCTAGGGTTAGCGTTAGGGGACAGGGACAGTTTAGGTTGCAGGTGAGGGTACGACAACGCTTTAGGGGGAGGGTACGTGTGAGGGCGTGGGTTACTGTGAGCGTTTGGGTTAGGTTTAGGGGACGGGTGAGGGGAAGTCATCGGGGAAGGGTTAGGTTTAGGGTTAGGGCTAGGGTTAGGGTTAGGGGACGGGGACGGTTTAGGGTCCAGGTGAGGGTACGAATATGTTTTAGGGGGAGCGTACGGGTGAGGGCGCGGGTTAGTGTGAGGGTACGGGTTAGGATTAGAGGACGGGTGAGGGAAAGGCTTCGGGGAAGGGTTAGAGTTAGGGTTCGGGCTAGGGTTAGGGTTAGGGGACGGGGACGGTTTAGGGTCCAGGTGAGGGTACGACAACTGTTTAGGGGGTGCGTAAGTGTGAAGTCGTGGGTTAGTGTGAGCGTCTGGGTTAGGATTAGGGGACGGGTGAGGGGAAGGCTTCGGGGAAGGGTTCGTGTTAGGGTTCGGTCTAGGGTTAGGTTTAGGGGACGGGGACGGTTTAGGGTCCAGGTGAGGGTACGACAACGGTTTCGGGGGAGCGTACGGGTGAGGGCGTGGGTTAGTGTGAGCTTATGGGTTAGGATTAGGGTACGGATGAGGGGAAGACTTCGGGGAAGGGTTAGGGTTAGGGTTCAGGCTAGGGTTAGGGTTAGGGGACAGGGATGGTTTAGGGTCCAGGTGAGGGTACGACAACGGTTTAGGGGGAGCGTACGTGTGAGGACGCGGGTTACTGTGAGCGTACAGGTTAGGATTAGGGAACGGGTGAGGGGACGGCTTCGGGGAAGTGTTAGGGTTAGTGTTCGGGCTAGGGTTAGGGTTAGGGGACGGGTACGGTTTAGGGTCCAGGTGAGGGTACGACAACGCTTTAGGGGGAGCGTACGTGTGAGGGCGTGGGTTAGTGTGAGCGTACGGGTTAGGATTAGGGGACGGGTGAGGGGAAGGCTTCGGGGAAGGGTTAGGGTTAGGGTTCGGGCTAGGGTTAGGGTTAGGGGAAGGGGACAGTTTAGTGTCCAGGTGAGGGTACGACAACGGTTTAGGGGGAGAATACGTGTGAGGGCGCGGGTTAGTATGAGCGTACGGGTTAGGGTTAGGAGACGGGTGAGGGGAAGGCTTCGGGGAAGTGTTAGGGTTAGGGTTCGGCCTAGGGTTAGGGTTAGGGGACGGGGACGGTTTAGGGTCCAGGTGAGGGTACGACAACGGTTTAGGGGGAGCGTACGTGTGAGGGCGCAGGTTAGTGTGAGCGTACGGGTTAGGATTAGGGGACGGGTGAGGGGAAGGCTTCGGGGAAGGGTTAGGGTTAGGGTTCGGGCTAGGGTTAGGGTTAGGGGACGGGGACAGTTTAGGGTCCAGGTGAGGGTACGACAATGGTTTAGGGGGAGCGTACGTGTGAGGGCGCGGGTTAGTGTGAGCGTACGGGTTAGGATTAGGGGACGGGTGAGGGGAAGGCTTCGGGGAAGGGTTAGGGTTAGGGTTCGGGCTAGGGTTAGGGTTAGCGGACGGGGACGGTTTAGGGTCAAGGTGAGGGTACGACAACGCTTTAGGGGGAGCGAATGTGTGAGGGTGCGGGTTAGTATGAGCGTACGGGTTAGGATTATGGGACGGGTGAGGGGAAGGCTTCGTGGAAAGGTTAGGGTTAGCGTTCGGGCTAGGGTTAGGGTTAGGGGACGGGGACGGTTTACCGTCCAGGTGACGGTACGACAATGGTGTAGGGGGAGCGTACGTGTGAGGGCGTGGGTTAGTGTGAGCGTACGGGTTAGGATTAGGGGACGGGTGAGGGGAAGGCTTCGGGGAAGGGTTAGCTTTAGGGTTCGGGCTAGGGTTAGCGTTAGGGGACAGGGAAAGTTTAGGTTGCAGATGAGGGTACGACAACGCTTTAGGGGGAGCGGACATGTGAGGGCACGGGTTAGTGTGAGCGTACGAGTTAGGATTAGGGGACGGGTGAGGGGAAGGCTTCGGGGAAGTTTTAGGGTTAGGGTCCGGGCTAGGGTTAGGGTTAGGGGACAGGGATGGTTTAGGCTCCAGTTGAGGGTACGACAACGGTTTAGGGGGAGCGTACATGTGAGGGCACGGGTTAGTGTGAGGGTACGGGTTAGGATTAGAGGACGGGTGAGGGGAAGGCTTCGGGGAAGGGTTAGGGTTAGGGTTCGGGCTAAGGTTAGGGTTAGGGGATGGGGACGGTTTAGGGTCCAGGTGAGTGTACGACAACAGTTTAGGGGGAGCGTACGTGTGAGGGCGCGGGTTACTGTGACCGTTAGGGTTAGGTTTAGGGGACGGGTGAGGGGAAGGCATCGGGGAAGGGTTAGGTTTAGGGTTAGGGCTAGGGTTAGGGTTAGGGGACGGGGACGGTTTAGGGTCCAGGTGAGGGTACGACAACGGTTTAGGGGGAGCGTACGTGTGAGGGCGCGAGTTAGTGTGAGCGTACGGGTTAGGATTAGGGGACGGGTGAGGGGAAGGCTTCGGGGAAGTGTTAGGGTTAGGGTTCGGGCTAGTGTTAGGTTTAGGGGACGGGGACTGTTTAGGGTCCAGGTGAGGGTACGACAACGGTTTAGGGGGAGCGTACGGGTGAGGGCGCGGGTTAGTGTGAGGGTACGGGTTAGGATTAGAGGACGGGTGAGGGAAAGGCTTCGGGGAAGGGTTAGAGTTAGGGTTCGGGCTAGGGTTAGGGTTAGGGGACGGGGACGGTTTAGGGTCCAGGTGAGGGTACGACAACGGTTTAGGGGGTGCGTAAGTGTGAAGTCGTGGGTTAGTGTGAGCGTCTGGGTTAGGATTAGGGGACGGGTGAGGGGAAGGCTTCGGGGAAGGGTTCGTGTTAGGGTTCGGTCTAGGGTTAGGTTTAGGGGACGGGGACTGTTTAGGGTCCAGGTGAGGGTACGACACCGGTTTAGGGGTAGCGTACGGGTGAGGGCGTGGGTTAGTGTGAGCTTACGGGTTAGGATTAGGGGACGGGTGAGGGGAAGACTTCGGGGAAGGGTTAGGGTTAGGGTTCAGGCTAGGGTTAGGGTTAGGGGACAGGGATGGTTTAGGGTCCAGGTGAGGGTACGACAACGGTTTAGGGGGAGCGTACGTGTGAGGACGCGGGTTAGTGTGAGCGTACAGGTTAGGATTAGGGAACGGGTGAGGGGACGGCTTCGGGGAAGTGTTAGGGTTAGTGTTCGGGCTAGGGTTAGGGTTAGGGGACGGGTACGGTTTAGGGTCCAGGTGAGGGTACGACAACGCTTTAGGGGGAGCATACGTGTGAGGATGTGGGTTAGTGTGAGCGTACGGGTTAGGATTAGGGGACGGGTGAGGGGAAGGCTTCGGGGAAGGGTTAGGGTTAGGGTTCGGGCTAGGGTTAGGGTTAGGGGAAGGGGACAGTTTAGTGTCCAGGTGAGGGTACGACAACGGTTTAGGGGGAGAATACGTGTGAGGGCGCGGGTTAGTATGAGCGTACGGGTTAGGGTTAGGAGACGGGTGAGGGGAAGGCTTCGGGGAAGTGTTAGGGTTAGGGTTCGGCCTAGGGTTAGGGTTAGGGGACGGGGACGGTTTAGGGTCCAGGTGAGGGTACGACAACGGTTTAGGGGGAGCGTACGTGTGAGGGCGCAGGTTAGTGTGAGCGTACGGGTTAGGATTAGGGGACGGGTGAGGGGAAGGCTTCGGGGAAGGGTTAGGGTTAGGGTTCGGGCTAGGGTTAGGGTTAGGGGACGGGGACAGTTTAGGGTCCAGGTGAGGGTACGACAATGATTTAGGGGGAGCGTATGTGTGAGGGCGTGGGTTAGTGTGAGAGTACGGGTTAGGATTAGGGGACGGGTGAGGGGAAGGCTTCGGGGAAGGGTTAGGGTTAGGGTTCGGGCTAGGGTTAGGGTTAGGGGACGGGGACGGTTTAGGGTCAAGGTGAGGGTACGACAACGCTTTAGGGGGAGCGAATGTGTGAGGGTGCGGGTTAGTATGAGCGTACGGGTTAGGATTATGGGACGGGTGAGGGGAAGGCTTCGTGGAAAGGTTAGGGTTAGGGTTCAGGCTAGGGTTAGGGTTAGGGGACAGGGATGGTTTAGGGTCCAGGTGAGGGTACGACAACGGTTTAGGGGGAGCGTACGTGTGAGGGCGCGGGTTAGTGTGAGCGTACGGGTTAGGATTAGGGGACGGGTGAGGGGAAGGCTTCGGGGAAGTGTTAAGGTTAGGGTTCGGTCTAGGTTTAGGGTTAGGGGACGGGGACGGTTTAGGGTCCAGGTGAGGGTACGACAAAGCTTTAGGGGGAGCGTACGTGTGAGGGCGCAGGTTAGTGTTAGCGTACAGTTTAGTATTAGGGGACGGGTGAGGGGAAGGCTTCGGGGAAGGGTTAGGGTTAGGGTTCGGGCTAGGGTTAGGGTTAGGGGAAGGGGACGGTTTAGGGTCCAGGTGAGGGTACGACAACGGTTTAGGGGGAGAATACGTGTGAGGGCGCGGGTTAGTGTGAGCGTTCGGGTTAGGGTTAGGGGACGGGTGAGGGGAAGGCTTCGGGGAAGTGTTAGGGTTAGGGTTCGGGCTAGGGTTAGGGTTAGGGGACGGGGACGGTTTAGGATCCAGGTGAGGGTACGACAACCGTTTAGGGGGAGCGTACGTGTGAGGGCGCATGTTAGTGTGAGCGTACGGGTTAGGATTAGGGGACGGGTGAGGGGAAGGCTTCGCGGAAGGGTTAGGGTTAGGGTTCGGGCTAGGGTTAGGGTTAGGGGTCGGGGACGGTTTAGGGTCCAAGTGAGGGTACGACAACAGTTTAGGGTGAGCGTACGTGTGAGGGCGCGCGTTAGTGTGAGCGTACGGGTTAGGATTAGGGGACGGGTAAGGGGAAGGCTTCGGGGAAGGGTTAGGTTTAGGGTTTGGGCTAGGGTTAGCGTTAGGGGACAGGGACAGTTTAGGTTGCAGGTGAGGGTACGACAACCCTTTAGGGGGAGCGTACATGTGAGGGCGCGGGTTAGTGTGAGCGTACGGGTTAGGATTAGGGGACGGGTGAGGGGAAGGCTTCGGGGAAGGGTTAGGGTTAGGGTTCGGGCTAGGGTTAGGGTTAGGGGACGGGGACGGTTTAGGGTCCAGGTGAGGGTACGACAACGGTTTAGGGGGAGCGTACGTGTGAGGGCGCGAGTTAGTGTGAGCGTAAGGGTTAGGATTAGGGGACGGGTGAGGGGAAGGCTTCGGGTAAGTGTTAGGATTAGGGTTCGGGCTAGGGTTAGGGTTAGGGGACGGGGACGGTTTAGGGTCCAGGTGAGAGTACGACAACGCTTTAGGGGGAGCGTACGTGTGAGGGCGCGGGTTAGTGTGAGCGTTCGGGTTAGGATTAGGGGACGGGTGAGGGGAAGGCATCGGGGAAGGTTTAGGGTTAGGGTTCGGGCTAGGGTTAGGGTTAGGGGACGGGGACGGTTTAGGGTACAGGTGTGGGTACGACAACGCTTTAGGGGGAGCGAATGTGTGAGGGTGCGGGTTAGTATGAGCGTACGGGTTAGGATTATGGGACTGGTGAGGGGAAGGCTTCGTGGAAAGGTTAGGGTTAGGGTTCGGGCTAGGGTTAGGGTTAGGGGACGGGGACGATTTAGGGTCCAGGTGAGGGTACGACAACATTTTAGGGGGAGCGTAAATGTGAGTGCGCGGGTTAGTGTGATCGTACGGGTTAGGATTAGGGGATGGGTGAGGGGAAGGCTTCGGGGAAGGGTTAGGGTTAGGGTTCGGCTAGGGTTAGGGTTAGGGGACGGGGACGGTTTAGGGTCCAGTTGAGAGTAAGACAGCGCTTTAGGAGGAGGGTACGTGTGAGGGCGCGGGTTAGTGTGAGCCTACGGTTTAGGATTAGGGGACGGGTGAGGGGAAGGCTTCGGGGAAGGGTTAGGGTTAGGGTTCGGGCTAGGGTTAGCTTTAGGGGACAGGGACAGTTTAGGTTGCAGGTGAGGGTACGACAACTTTTTAGGGGGAGCGTACATGTGAGGGCGCGGTTAGTGTGAGCGTACGGTTAGGATTAGGGGACGGGTGAGGGGAAGGCTTCGGGGATGGGTTAGGGTTAGGGTTCGGGCTAGGGTTAGGTTTAGGGGCAGGGGACGGTTTAGGGTCCAGGTGAGGGTACGACAACGGTTTAGGGGGAGAATACGTGTGAGGGCGCGGGTTAGTGTGAGCGTACGGGTTAGGGTTAGGGGACAGGTGAGGGGAAGGCTTCGGGGAAGTGTTAGGGTTAGGGTTCGGGCTAGGGTTAGGGTTAGGGGACGGGGACGATTTAAGGTCCAGCTGAGGGTACGACAACGGTTTAGGGGGAGCGTACGTGTGAGGGCGCGGGTTAGTGTGAGCGTACGGGTTAGGATTAGGGGACGGGTGAGGGGAAGGCTTCGGGGAAGTGTTAGGGTTAGGGATCGGCCTAGGGTTAGGTTTAGGGGACGGGGACGGTTTAGGGTCCAGGTGAGGGTACGACAACGGTTTAGGGGGAGAATACGTGTGAGGGCGCGGGTTAGTGTGAGCGTACGGGTTAGGGTTAGGGGACAGGTGAGGGGAAGGCTTCGGGGAAGTGTTAGGGTTAGGGTTCGGGCTAGGGTTAGGGTTAGGGGACGGGGACGGTTTAGGGTCCAGGTGAGTGTACGACAACGGTTTAGGGGCAGCGTACGTGTGAGGGCGCGGGTTAGTGTGAGCGAACGGGTTAGGATTAGGGGACGTGTGAGAGGAAGGCTTCGGGGAAAGGTTAGGGTTCGGGTTCTGGCTAGGGTTAGGGTTAGGGGATGGGGATGGTTTAGGGTCCAGGTGAGGGTACGACAACGCTATAGGGGGAGCGTACGTGGGAGGGCGTGGGTTAGTGTGAGCGTACCGGTTAGGATTAGGGGACGGGTGAGGGGAAGGCTTCGGGGAAGTGTTAGGGTTAGGGTTCGGGCTAGGGTTAGGGTTAGGGGACGGGGATGGTTTCGGGTCCAATTGAGGGTACGACAGCGGTTTAGGGGGAGCGTACGAGTGAGGGCGCGGGTTAGTGTGAGCGTACGGGTTAGGATTAGGGTACGAGTTAGGGGAAGGCTTTGGGGAAGGGTTAGGTTTAGGGTTCGGCCTAGGGTTAGGGTTAGGTGACGGGCACGGTTTAAGGTCCAGGTGAGTGTAAGACAACACATTAGGGGGAGCGTACGTTTGAGGACGCGTGTTAGTGTGAGCGTACGGGTTAGGATTATGGGACGGGTGAGGGGAAGGCTTCGGGGAAGGTTTAGGGTTAGGGTTCGGGCTAGGGTTAGGGTTAGGGGACGGGGACGGTTTAGGGCCCAGGTGAGGGTACGACAACGGTTTAGGGGTACCGTTCGTGTGAGGGCGCAGGTTAGTGTGAGCGTACGGGTTAGGATTAGGGGACGGGTGAGGGGAAGGCTTCGGGGAAGTGTTAGGTTTAGGGTTCGGGCTAGGGTTAGGGTTAGGGGACGGGGACAGTTTAGGGTACAGGTGAGGGTACGACAATGATTTAGGGGGAGCGTACGTGCGAGGGCGCGGGTTAGTGTGAAAGTACAGGTTAGGATTAGGGGACGGGTGAGGAGAAGGCTTCGGGGAATGGTGAGGGTTAGGGTTCAGGCTAGGGTTAGGGTTAGGGGACGAGGACGGTTTAGGGTCCAGGTGAGAGTACGACAACGGTTTAGGGGGTGCGTACGTGTGAGGGCGCGGGTTAGTGTGAGCGTATGGGTTAGGATTAGGGGACGGTTGAGGGGAAGGTTTCGGGGAAGAGTTAGGGTTAGCGTTTGGGCTAGGGTTAGGGATAGGGGACGGGGACGGTTTAGGGTCTAGGTGAGGGTACGCCAGCGGTTTAGGGTTAGCGTACGTGTGAGGGCGCGGGTTAGTGTGAGCGTATGGGTTAGGATTAGGGGACGGGTGAGGGGAAGGCTTCGGGGAATGGTTAGGGATAGGGTTCGGGCTAGGGTTAAGGTTAGGGGACGGGGATGGTTTAGGGCCTAGGTGAGGGTACGACAATGGTTTAGGGGGAGCGTACGTGTGAGGGCACGGGTTAGTGTGAGCTTACGGGTTAGGATTAGGGGACGGGTGAGGGGAAGGCTTCGGGGAAGGTTTAGGATTAGGGTTCGGGCTAGGGTTAGGGTTAGGGGACGGGGAAGGTTTAGGGCCCAGGTGAGGGTACGACAATGGTTTAGGGGGAGCGTACGTGTGAGGGCACGGGTTAGTGTGAGCTTACGGGTTAGGATTAGGGGACGGGTGAGGGGAAGGCTTTTGGGAAGTGTTAGGGTTAGGGTTCGGGCTAGGGTTAGGGTTAGGGTACGGGGACGGTTTCGGGTCCAGTTGAGGGTACGACAGCGGTTTAGGGGGAGCGTACGTGTGAGGGCGTGGGTTAGTGTGAGCGTACGGGTTAAGATTAGGGGACGGGTGAGGGGAAGGCTTCGGGGAAGGGTTAGGTTTAGGGTTCGGGCTAGGGTTAGGGTTAACGGACGGGGACGGTTTAGGGTCCAGGTGAGGGTACGACAACGGTTTATGGGTATCGTACGTGTGAGGGCACATGTTAGTGTGAGCGTACGGGTTAGGATTAGGGGACCGGTGAGGGGAAGGCTTCGGGAAAGTGTTAGGGTTAGGGTTCGGGCTAGGGTAAGGGTTAGGGGACGGGGTCGGTTTAGGGTCCAGGTGAGGGTACGACAACGGTTTAGGGGGAGTGTACGTGTGAGGGCGCGGGTTAGTGTGAGCGTACGGGTTAGGATTAGGGGATGGTTGAGGGGAAGTCTTCGGGGACGGGTTAGGGTTAGGGTTTCGGTAGTGTTAGGGTTAAGGGATGGGGACGGTTTAGGGTCCAAGTGAAGGTACGACAACGGTTTAGGGGGTGCGTACGTGTGAGGGCGTGGGTTCGTGTGAGCGTTCGGGTTAGGATTAGGGGACGGGTGAGGGGAAGGCTTCGGGGAAGGGTTAGGGTTAGGGTTCGGGCTAGGGTTAGGGTTACGGGATGGGGACGGTTTAGGGTCCAGGTGAGGGTACGACAACGCTTTAGGGGGAGCGTACGTGTGAGGGTGCGGGTTAGTGTGAGCGTACGGGTTAGGATTAGGATACGGGTGAGGGGAAGGCTTTGGGGAAGTGTTAGGGTTAGGGTTCGGGCTAGGGTTAGGATTAGGGGACGGGGATGGTTTAGGGTCCAGGTGAGGGTATTACAGCGGTTTAGGGGGAGCGTACGTGTGAGGGCGCGGGTCAGTGTGAGCATATGGGTTAGGATTAGGGGACGGGTGAGGGGAAGGCTTCGGGGAAGGGTTAGGGATAGGGTTCGGGCTAGGGTTAGGGTTAGGGGACGGGGACGGTATAGGTTCCAATTGAGGGTACGACAACGGTTTAGGGGGAGCGTACGTGTGAGGGCGCTGGTTAGTGTCAGCGTACAGTTTAGGATTAGGGGACGGGTGAGGGGAAGGCTTCGGGGAAGGGTTAGGTTTAGGGTTCGGACTAGGGTTAGGGTTAGGTGACGGGGAGCGTTTGGGGCCAGGTGAGGGTACGACAATGCTTTAGGGTGAGCGTACGTGTGAGGGCGCGGGTTAGTGTGAGCCTAAGGGTTAGGAATAGGGGACGGGTGAGGGGAAGGCTTCGGGGAAGGGTTAGGGTTAGGGTTCGGGCTAGGGTTAGGGTTAGGGGACGGGGATGTATAGGTTCCAGGTGAGGGTACGACAACGGTTTAGGGGGAGCATACGTGTGAGGGCGCAGGGTAGTGTGAGCTTACGGGTTAGTTTTAGGGGACGGGTGAAGCGAAGGCTTCGGGGAAGGGTTAGGGTTACGGTTCGGGCTAGGGTTAGGTTTAGGGAACGGGGACGGTTTAGGGTCCAGTTGAGGGTACGACAACGGTTTAGGGGGAGCGTACGTGTGAGGCGCGGGTTAGTGTGAGCGTACGGGTTAGGATTAGGGTACGGGTGAGGGGAAGGGTTAGGTTTAGGGTTCGGGCTAGGGTTAGGGTTAGGGGACGGGGACGGTTTAAGGTCCAGGTGAGGGTAAGACAACACTTTAGGGGGAGCGTACGTGTGAGGGCGCGTGTTAGTGTGAGCGTACGGGTTAGGATTAGGGGACGGGTGAGGGGAAGGCTTCGGGGAAGTGTTAGGGTTAGGGTTCGGGCTAGGGTTAGCTTTAGGGGACAGGGACAGTTTAGGTTGCAGGTGAGGGTACGACAACTTTTTAGGGGGAGCGTACATGTGAGGGCGCGGTTAGTGTGAGCGTACGGTTAGGATTAGGGGACGGGTGAGGGGAAGGCTTCGGGGATGGGTTAGGGTTAGGGTTCGGGCTAGGGTTAGGTTTAGGGGCAGGGGACGGTTTAGGGTCCAGGTGAGGGTACGACAACGGTTTAGGGGGAGAATACGTGTGAGGGCGCGGGTTAGTGTGAGCGTACGGGTTAGGGTTAGGGGACAGGTGAGGGGAAGGCTTCGGGGAAGTGTTAGGGTTAGGGTTCGGGCTAGGGTTAGGGTTAGGGGACGGGGACGATTTAAGGTCCAGCTGAGGGTACGACAACGGTTTAGGGGGAGCGTACGTGTGAGGGCGCGGGTTAGTGTGAGCGTACGGGTTAGGATTAGGGGACGGGTGAGGGGAAGGCTTCGGGGAAATGTTAGGGTTAGGGATCGGCCTAGGGTTAGGTTTAGGGGACGGGGACGGTTTAGGGTCCAGGTGAGGGTACGACAACGGTTTAGGGGGAGAATACGTGTGAGGGCGCGGGTTAGTGTGAGCGTACGGGTTAGGGTTAGGGGACAGGTGAGGGGAAGGCTTCGGGGAAGTGTTAGGGTTAGGGTTCGGGCTAGGGTTAGGGTTAGGGGACGGGGACGGTTTAGGGTCCAGGTGAGTGTACGACAACGGTTTAGGGGCAGCGTACGTGTGAGGGCGCGGGTTAGTGTGAGCGAACGGGTTAGGATTAGGGGACGTGTGAGAGGAAGGCTTCGGGGAAAGGTTAGGGTTCGGGTTCTGGCTAGGGTTAGGGTTAGGGGATGGGGATGGTTTAGGGTCCAGGTGAGGGTACGACAACGCTATAGGGGGAGCGTACGTGGGAGGGCGTGGGTTAGTGTGAGCGTACCGGTTAGGATTAGGGGACGGGTGAGGGGAAGGCTTCGGGGAAGTGTTAGGGTTAGGGTTCGGGCTAGGGTTAGGGTTAGGGGACGGGGATGGTTTCGGGTCCAATTGAGGGTACGACAGCGGTTTAGGGGGAGCGTACGAGTGAGGGCGCGGGTTAGTGTGAGCGTACGGGTTAGGATTAGGGTACGAGTTAGGGGAAGGCTTTGGGGAAGGGTTAGGTTTAGGGTTCGGCCTAGGGTTAGGGTTAGGTGACGGGCACGGTTTAAGGTCCAGGTGAGTGTAAGACAACACATTAGGGGGAGCGTACGTGTGAGGACGCGTGTTAGTGTGAGCGTACGGGTTAGGATTATGGGACGGGTGAGGGGAAGGCTTCGGGGAAGGTTTAGGGTTAGGGTTCGGGCTAGGGTTAGGGTTAGGGGACGGGGACGGTTTAGGGCCCAGGTGAGGGTACGACAACGGTTTAGGGGTACCGTTCGTGTGAGGGCGCAGGTTAGTGTGAGCGTACGGGTTAGGATTAGGGGACGGGTGAGGGGAAGGCTTCGGGGAAGTGTTAGGTTTAGGGTTCGGGCTAGGGTTAGGGTTAGGGGACGGGGACAGTTTAGGGTACAGGTGAGGGTACGACAATGATTTAGGGGGAGCGTACGTGCGAGGGCGCGGGTTAGTGTGAAAGTACAGGTTAGGATTAGGGGACGGGTGAGGAGAAGGCTTCGGGGAATGGTGAGGGTTAGGGTTCAGGCTAGGGTTAGGGTTAGGGGACGAGGACGGTTTAGGGTCCAGGTGAGAGTACGACAACGGTTTAGGGGGTGCGTACGTGTGAGGGCGCGGGTTAGTGTGAGCGTATGGGTTAGGATTAGGGGACGGTTGAGGGGAAGGTTTCGGGGAAGAGTTAGGGTTAGCGTTTGGGCTAGGGTTAGGGATAGGGGACGGGGACGGTTTAGGGTCTAGGTGAGGGTACACCAGCGGTATAGGGTTAGCGTACGTGTGAGGGCGCGGGTTAGTGTGAGCGTATGGGTTAGGATTAGGGGACGGGTGAGGGGAAGGCTTCGGGGAATGGTTAGGGATAGGGTTCGGGCTAGGGTTAAGGTTAGGGGACGGGGATGGTTTAGGGCCTAGGTGAGGGTACGACAATGGTTTAGGGGGAGCGTACGTGTGAGGGCACGGGTTAGTGTGAGCTTACGGGTTAGGATTAGGGGACGGGTGAGGGGAAGGCTTCGGGGAAGGTTTAGGATTAGGGTTCGGGCTAGGGTTAGGGTTAGGGGACGGGGAAGGTTTAGGGCCCAGGTGAGGGTACGACAATGGTTTAGGGGGAGCGTACGTGTGAGGGCACGGGTTAGTGTGAGCTTACGGGTTAGGATTAGGGGACGGGTGAGGGGAAGGCTTTTGGGAAGTGTTAGGGTTAGGGTTCGGGCTAGGGTTAGGGTTAGGGTACGGGGACGGTTTCGGGTCCAGTTGAGGGTACGACAGCGGTTTAGGGGGAACGTACGTGTGAGGGCGTGGGTTAGTGTGAGCGTACGGGTTAAGATTAGGGGACGGGTGAGGGGAAGGCTTCGGGGAAGGGTTAGGTTTAGGGTTCGGGCTAGGGTTAGGGTTAACGGACGGGGACGGTTTAGGGTCCAGGTGAGGGTACGACAACGGTTTATGGGTATCGTACGTGTGAGGGCACATGTTAGTGTGAGCGTACGGGTTAGGATTAGGGGACCGGTGAGGGGAAGGCTTCGGGAAAGTGTTAGGGTTAGGGTTCGGGCTAGGGTAAGGGTTAGGGGACGGGGTCGGTTTAGGGTCCAGGTGAGGGTACGACAACGGTTTAGGGGGAGTGTACGTGTGAGGGCGCGGGTTAGTGTGAGCGTACGGGTTAGGATTAGGGGATGGTTGAGGGGAAGTCTTCGGGGACGGGTTAGGGTTAGGGTTTCGGTAGTGTTAGGGTTAAGGGATGGGGACGGTTTAGGGTCCAAGTGAAGGTACGACAACGGTTTAGGGGGTGCGTACGTGTGAGGGCGTGGGTTCGTGTGAGCGTTCGGGTTAGGATTAGGGGACGGGTGAGGGGAAGGCTTCGGGGAAGGGTTAGGGTTAGGGTTCGGGCTAGGGTTAGGGTTACGGGATGGGGACGGTTTAGGGTCCAGGTGAGGGTACGACAACGCTTTAGGGGGAGCGTACGTGTGAGGGTGCGGGTTAGTGTGAGCGTACGGGTTAGGATTAGGATACGGGTGAGGGGAAGGCTTTGGGGAAGTGTTAGGGTTAGGGTTCGGGCTAGGGTTAGGATTAGGGGACGGGGATGGTTTAGGGTCCAGGTGAGGGTATTACAGCGGTTTAGGGGGAGCGTACGTGTGAGGGCGCGGGTCAGTGTGAGCATATGGGTTAGGATTAGGGGACGGGTGAGGGGAAGGCTTCGGGGAAGGGTTAGGGATAGGGTTCGGGCTAGGGTTAGGGTTAGGGGACGGGGACGGTATAGGTTCCAATTGAGGGTACGACAACGGTTTAGGGGGAGCGTACGTGTGAGGGCGCTGGTTAGTGTCAGCGTACAGTTTAGGATTAGGGGACGGGTGAGGGGAAGGCTTCGGGGAAGGGTTAGGTTTAGGGTTCGGACTAGGGTTAGGGTTAGGTGACGGGGAGCGTTTGGGGCCAGGTGAGGGTACGACAATGCTTTAGGGTGAGCGTACGTGTGAGGGCGCGGGTTAGTGTGAGCCTAAGGGTTAGGAATAGGGGACGGGTGAGGGGAAGGCTTCGGGGAAGGGTTAGGGTTAGGGTTCGGGCTAGGGTTAGGGTTAGGGGACGGGGATGTATAGGTTCCAGGTGAGGGTACGACAACGGTTTAGGGGGAGCATACGTGTGAGGGCGCAGGGTAGTGTGAGCTTACGGGTTAGTTTTAGGGGACGGGTGAAGCGAAGGCTTCGGGGAAGGGTTAGGGTTACGGTTCGGGCTAGGGTTAGGTTTAGGGAACGGCGACGGTTTAGGGTCCAGTTGAGGGTACGACAACGGTTTAGGGGGAGCGTACGTGTGAGGCGCGGGTTAGTGTGAGCGTACGGGTTAGGATTAGGGTACGGGTGAGGGGAAGGGTTAGGTTTAGGGTTCGGGCTAGGGTTAGGGTTAGGGGACGGGGACGGTTTAAGGTCCAGGTGAGGGTAAGACAACACTTTAGGGGGAGCGTACGTGTGAGGGCGCGTGTTAGTGTGAGCGTACGGGTTAGGATTAGGGGACGGGTGAGGGGAAGGCTTCGGGGAAGGGTTAGGGTTAGGGTTCGGGCTAGGGTTAGGGTTAAGGGAAGGGGACGGTTTAGGGTCCAGGTGAGGGTACGACAATGGTTTAGGTGGAGCGTACGTGTGAGGGCATGGGTTATGTGAGCGAACGGGATAGGATTAGGGAAAGGGTGAGGGGAAGTCTTCGGGGAAGGGTTAGGGTTATGGTTCGGGCTAGGGTTAGGGTTAGGGGACGGGGACGGTTTAGGGTCCAGGTGAGGGTACGACAACGGTTTAGGGGGACCGTTCGTGTGAGGGCGTGGGTTAGTGTGAGCGTACGGGTTAGGATTAGGGGATGGGTGAGCGGAAGGCTTCGGGGACGGGTTAGGTTTAGGGTTTGGGTAGGGTTAGGGTTAAGGGATGGGGACGGTTTAGGGTCCAGTTGAGGGTATGACAGCGGTTTAGGTGGAGAATACGTGTGAGGGCGCGGGTTAGTGTGAGCGTTCGGGTTAGGATTAGGAGACGGGTGAGAGGAAGGCTTCGGGGAATGGTTAGGGTTAGGGTTCGGGCTAGGGTTAGGGTTAGGGGACGGGGACAGTTTCAGGTCCAGATGAGGGTACGACAGCGGTTTAGGGGGAGCGTAAGTGTGAGGGCGCGGGTTAGTGTGAGTGTACGGGTTAAGATTAGGGGACGGGTGAGGGGAAGGCTTCGGAAAAGGGTTAGGGTTAGGGTTCGGGCTAGGGTTAGGCTTAGGGGATGGGGACGGTTTAGGGTCCAGGTGAGGGTACGACAACGGTTTAGGGGGAGCGTACGTGTGAGGGCGCGGCTTTGTGTGAGCGTACGGTTTAGGATTAGGGGACGGGTGAGGGGAAGGTTTCGGGAAGTGTTAGGGTTAGGGTTCGGGGTAGGATTAGGGTTAGGGGACGGGGACGGTTTAGGGTCCAGGTGAGGGTACGACAACGGTTTAGGGGGACCGTTCGTGTGAGGGCGCGGGTTAGTGTGAACGTACGGGTTAGGATCAGGGGATGGGTGAGGGGAAGGCTTCGGGGACGGGTTAGGGTTAATGTTTGGGTAGCGTTAGGGTTAAGGGATGGGGACGGTTTAGGGTCCAAGTGAGGGTACAACAACGGTTTAGGGGCAGCATACTTGTGAGCGGGCTGGATAGTGTGAGCGTACGGGTTAGGATTAGGGACGGGTGAGGGGAAGGCTTAGGGGAAGGGTTAGGGTTAGGGTTCGGGTTAGGGTTAGGGTTAGGGGACGGGGACGTTTTAGGGTCCAGGTGAGGGTACGACAACGCTTTAGGGGGAGAGTACGTGTGAGGGCGCGGGTTTGTGTGAGCATACGGGTTAGGATTAGGGGACGGGTAAGGGGAAGCCTTTGGGGAAGGGTTAGGGTTAGGGTTCGGGCTAGGGTTAGGGTTAGGGGACGAGGACGGTTTAGGGTCCAGGTGAGGGTACGACAACGCTTTAGGGGGAGCGTACGTGTGAGGGTGCGGGTTAGTGTGAAAGTACAGGTTAGGATTAGGAGACGGGTGAGGGGATGGTTTCGGGGAATGGTTAGGGATACGGTTCGGGCTAGGGTTAGGGTTAGGGGACGGGGATGGTTTAGGGTCCAGGTGAGGGTACGACAACGGTTTAGGGGGAGCGTACGTGTGAGGGCGCGTGTTAGTGTGAGCGAACGGGTTAGGATTAGGGGACGGGAGAGGGAAGGCTTCTGGGAATGGTTAGGGATAGGGTTCGGGCTAGGGTTAGGGTTAGGGGACGGGGATGGTTTAGGTTCCAGGTGAGGGTACGACAACGGTTTAGGGGGAGCGTAAGTGTGAGGGCGCGGGTTAGTGTGAGCGAACGGGTTAGGATTAGCGGACGGGTGAGGGGAAGGCTTCGGGGAAGGGTTAGGGATAGGGTTCTCGTTAGGGTTAGGGTTAGGGGACGGGGACGGTTTAGGGTCCAGGTGAGGGTACGACAACGGTTTAGGGGGAGCGTACATGTGAGGGCGCGGGTTAGTGTGAGCGTACGGGTTAGGATTAGGGGACGAGTGAGGGGAAGGCTTCGGGGAAGTGTTAGGGTTAGGGTTCGGGCTAGGGTTAGGGCTAGGGTTAGGGGACGGTTTAGGGTCCAGGTGAGGGTACGACAAAGCTTTAGGGGGAGAGTACGTGTGAGGGCGTGGTTTACTGTGAGCGTACGGGTTACGATTAGGGGACGGGTGAGGGGAAGGCTTCGGGGAAGTGTTAGGGTTAGGGTTAGGGCTAGGGTTAGGGTTAGGGGACGGGGACGGTTTTGGGTCGAGGTGAGGGTACGACAATGGTTTAGGGGGAGCGTACGTGTGAGGGCGCATGTTAGTGTGAGCGTACGGGTTAGGATTAGGGGACGGGTGAGGGGAAGGCTTCGGGGAAGGGTTAGGGTTAGGGTTCGGTCTAGGGTTAGGGTTAGGGGACGGGGATGTATAGGGTCCAGGTGAGGGTACGACAACGGTTTAGGGGGAGCGTATGTGTGAGGGCGTGGGTTAGTGTGAGCGTATGGGTTAGGATTAGGGGACGGGTGAGGAGAAGGCTTCGGGGAAGGGTTAGGGTTAGGGTTCGGGCTAGGGTTAGGGTTAGGGGACGGAGACGGTTTAGTGTCCAGGTGAGGGTACGACAACAGTTTAGGGGGAGCGTACGTGTGAGGGCGTGGGTTAGTGTGAGAGTACGGGTTAGGATTAGGGGACGGGTGAGGGGAAGGCTTCCGGGAAGGTTTAGGGTTAGGGTTCGGCTAGGGTTAGGTTTAGAGTACGGGGACGATTTACGGTCCAGGTGAGGGTACGACAACGGTTTAGGGGGAGCGTACGTGTGAGGGCGTGAGTTAGTGTGAGCGTACGGGTTAGGATTAGGGGACGGTTGAGGGGAAGGCTTCAGGGAAGGGTTAGGGTTAGGGTTCGGGCTAGGGTTAGGGTTATGGGACGGGGACGGTTTAGGGTCCAGGTGAGGGTACGACAATGGTTAAGGGGGAGCGTACGTGTGAGGGCGCGGGTTAGTGTGAGCGTACGGGTTAGGATTAGGGGACGGGTGTGGGGATAGGTTTCGGGGAAGGGTTAGCTTTAGGGTTCGGGCTAGGGTTAGGGTTAGGGGACGGGGACGGTTTAGGGTCCAGGTGAGGGTACGACAACTCTTTAGGGGGAGCGTACATGTGAGGTCCTGGGTTTGTGAGCGTACGGGTTAGGATTAGGGGACGGGTGAGAGGAAGGCTTCAGGGAAGTGTTAGGGTTAGGATTTGGGCTAGGTTTAGGATTAGGGTACGGGAACGGTTTAGGTTCCAGGTGAGGGTACGACAACGCTTTAGGGGGAGCGTACTTTTGAGGGTGCGGGTTAGTGTGAGCGTACTGGTTAGGATTAGGGGACGGGTGAGGGGAAGGCTTCGGGGAAGTGTTAGTGTTAGGGTTCGGGCTAGGGTTAGCGTTAGGGGACGGGGACGGTTTAGGGTCCAGGTGAGGGTACGTCAGAGGTTTAGGGGGAGCGAACGTGTGAGGGCGCTTGTTAGTGTGAGCGTACGGTTTAGGATTAGGGGACGGGTGAGGGGAAGGCTTCGGGGAAGGGTTAGGGTTAGGGTTCAGGCTAGGGTTAGGGTTAGGGGACGGGGACAGTTTAGGGTCCATGTGAGGGTACGACAACGCTTTAGGGGGAGCGTACGTGTGAGGGCGTGATTTAGTGTGAGCGTACGGGTTAGGATTAGGGGTGGGTGAGGGGAAGGCTTCGGGGAAGGGTTAGGGTTAGGGTTCGGGCTAGGGTTAGGGTTAAGGTAGGGGGACGGTTTAGGGTCCAGGTGAGGGTACGACAACGGTTTAGGGGGAGCGTACGTGTGAGAGCACGGGTTAGTGTGAGCGTACGGGTTAGAATTAGGGGACGGGTGAGGGGAAGGCTTCGGGGAAGGGTTAGGGTTAGGGTTCGGGCTAGGGTTAGGGTTAGGGGACGGGGACGGTTTCGGGTCCAGTTGAGGCTACGACAGCGGTTTCGGGGGAGGGTACGTGTGAGGGCGCGGGTTAGTGTGAGCGTATGGTTTAGGATTAGGGGACGTTGAGGAGAAGGCTTCGGGGAAGGTTTAGGGATAGTGTTCGGGCTAGTGTTAGGGTTAGGGGACGGGGATGGTTTAGGGTCCAGGTGAGGGTACGACAACGGTTTAGGGGGAGCGTACGTGTGAGGGCGCAGGTTAGTGTGAGTGTACGGGTTAGGATTAGGGGACGGGTTAGGGGAAGGCTTTGGGGAAGGGTTAGGGTTAGGGTTTGGGCTAGGGTTAGGGTTAGGGGACGTGAAAGGTTTAGGGTCCAGGTGAGGGTACGACAATGGTTTACAGGGAGCGTACGTGTGAGGGCGCGGGTTAGTGTGAGCGTATGGGTTAGGATTAGGGGACGGGTGAGGGGAAGGCTTCGGGGAAGGGTTAGGGTTAGGGTTCGGGCTAGGGTTAGAGTTAGGGGATGGGGACGGTTTAGGGTCCAGGTGAGGGTACGACAACAGTTGAGGGGGAGCGTACGTGTGAGGGCGCGTGTTAGTGTGAGCGTACGGGTTAGGATTAGGGGACGGGTGAGGGGAAGGCTTCGGGGAAGGGTTAGGGTTAGGGTTCAGGCTAGGGTTAGGGTTAGGGGACAGGGATGGTTTAGGGTCCAGGTGAGGGTACGACAACGCTTTAGGGGGAGCGTAAATGTGAGGGCGCGGGTTAGTGTGAGCGTACGGGTTAGGATTAGGGGACGGGTGAGGGGAAGGCTTCGGGGAAGGGTTAGGGTTAGGGTTCGGGCTAGGTTTAGTGTTAGGGGACGGGGACGGTTTAGGGTCCAGGTGAGGGTACGACAAAGCTTTAGGGGGAGCGTACGTGTGAGGGCGCGGGTTAGTGTTAGCGTACAGGTTAGTATTAGGGGACGGGTGAGGGGAAGGCTTCGGGGAAGGGTTAGGGTTAGGGTTCGGGCTAGGGTTAGGGTTAGGGGAAGGGGACGGTTTAGGGTCCAGGTGAGGGTACGACAACGGTTTAGGGGGAGAATACGTGTGAGGGCGCGGGTTAGTGTGAGCGTACGGGTTAGGGTTAGGGGACGGGTGAGGGCAAGGCTTCGAGGAAGTGTTAGGGTTAGGGTTCGGGCTAGGGTTAGGGTTAGGGGACGGGGACGGTTTAGGGTCCAGGTGAGGGTACGACAACCGTTTAGGGGGAGCGTACGTGTGAGGGCGCATGTTAGTGTGAGCGTACGGGTTAGGATTAGGGGACGGGTGAGGGGAAGGCTTCGGGGAAGGGTGAGGGTTAGGGTTCGGGCTAGGGTTAGGGTTAGGGGACGGGGACGGTTTAGGGTCCAGGTGAGGGTACGACAACAGTTTAGGGTGAGTGTACGTGTGAGGGCGCGGGTTAGTGTGAGCGTACGGGTTAGGATTAGGGAACGGGTGAGGGGAAGGCTTCGGGGAAGGTTTAGGGTTACGGTTCGGGCTAGGGTTAGGGTTAGGGGACGGGGACGGTTTAGGGTCCAGCTGAGGGTACGACCATGGTTTAGGGGGAGCTAACGTGTGAGGGCATGGGTTATTGTGAGCGTACGGGTTACGATTAGGGGACGGGTGAGGGGAAGGCTTCGGGGAATGGTTAGGGTTAGGGTTCGGGCTAGGATTAGGGTTAGGGGACGGAGGCGGTTTAGGGTCCAGGTGAGGGTAGGACAACGCTTTAGGGGGAGCGTATGTGTGAGGGCGCGGGTTAGTGTGAGCGTATGGGTTAGGATTAGGGGACGGGTGAGGAGAAGGCTTCGGGGAAGTGTTAGGGTTAGGGTTCGGGCTAGGGTTAGGGTTAGGGGACGGAGACGGTTTAGTGTCCAGGTGAGGGTACGACAACGGTTTAGGGGGAGCGTACGTGTGAGGGCGTGGGGTAGTGTGAGAGTACGGGTTAGGATTAGGGGACGGGTGAGGGGAAGGCTTCCGGGAAGGGTTAGGGTTAGGGTTCGGCTAAGGTTAGGGTTAGAGGACGGGGACGGTTTAGGGTCCAGGTGAGGGTACGAGAACGGTTTAGGGGGAGCGTACGTGTGAGGGCGTGTGTTAGTGTGAGCGTACGTGTTAGGATTAGGGGACGGGTGAGGGGAAGGCTTCGGGGAAGTGTTAGGGTTAGGGTTCGGGCTAGGGTTAGGGTTAGGGGACGGGGACGGTTTCGTGTCCAGTTGAGGGTACGACAGCGGTTTAGGGGGAGCGTACGTGTGAGGGCGTGAGTTAGTGTGAGCTTACGGGTTAGGATTAGGGGACGGGTGAACCGAAGGCTTCCGGGAATGGTTATGGATAGGGTTTGGGCTAGGGTTAGGTTTAGGGGACGGGGACGGTTTAGGGTCCAGGTGAGGGTACGACAACGGTTTAGGGGGTGCGTACGTGTGAGGGCGTGGGTTAGTGTGAGCGTATGGGTTAGGATTAGGGGACGGGTTATGGGAAGGCTTTGGGGAAGGTTTAGCATTAGGGTTAGGGCTAGGGTTAGGGTTAGGGGACGGGGACGGTTTAGGGTCCAGGTGAGGGTACTACAATGGTTTAGGGGGAGCGTACGTGTGAGGGCGTGGGTTAGGGGGAGCGTTCGGGTTAGGATTAGGGGACGGGTGAGGGGAAGGCTTCGGGGAAGTGTTAGGGTTAGGATTCGGGCTAGGTTTAGGGTTAGGGGATGGGAACGGTTTAGGGTCCAGGTGAGGGTATGACAACGTTTTAGGGGGAGCGTACTTTTGCGGGCGCGGGTTAGTGTGAGCGTACGGGTTAGGATTAGGGGACGGGTTAGGGGAAGGATTCGGGGAAGGGTTAGGGTTAGGGTTCCGGCTAGGGTTAGGGTTAGGGAACGGAGACGGTTTCAGGTCCAGTTGATGGTACGAGAGTGGTTTAGGGTGAGCATACGTGTGAGGGTGCGGGTTAGTGTGAGCGTACCGTTTAGGATTAGGAGACGGGTGACGGGAAGGCTTCGGGGAAGGGTTAGGGTTACGGTTTGGTCTAGGGTTAGGGTTAGGGTTAGGGGACGGGGACGGTTTAGGGTGCATGTAAGGGTACGACAATGCTTTAGGGAGAGCGTACGTGTGAGGGCGCGGGTTATTGTGAGCGTTCGGGTTAGGATTAGGGGACGTGTGAGGGGAACGTTTCGGGTAAGGGTTAGGGATAGTGTTCGGGATAGGGTTAGGGTTAAGGGACGGGTACTCTTTAGGGTCCAGGTGAGGGTACGACAACGGTTTACGGGGAGCGTACGTGTGAGGGCGAGGGTTAGTGTGAGCGTACGGGTTAGGATTAGGGGACGGCTGAGGGTAAGGCTTTGGGGAATGGTTAGGGATAGAGTTCGGGCTAGGGTTAGGGTTAGGGGACGGGGACGGTTTACGGTCCAGGTGAGGGTACGACAACGCTTTAGGGGGAGCGTACGTGTGAGGGCGTGGGTTAGTGTGAGCGTACGGGTTAGGATTAGGGGACGGGTGAGGGGAAGGCTTCGGAGAAGGGTTAGGGTTAGGGTTCAGGCTACGGTTAGGGTTAGGGGACGGGGACGGTTTAGGGTCCAGGTGAGGGTACAACAACGGTTTAGGGGGAGCGTACGTGTGAGGGCGCGTGTTAGTGTGAGCTTACGGGTTAGGATTAGGGGACGGGTGAGGGGAAGGCTTCCTGGAAGGGTTAGGGTTATGGTTCGGGCTAGGGTTAGGGTTAGGGACGGGGACGGTTTAGGGTCCAGGTGAGGGTACGACAACGTTTTAGGGGTAGCCTACGTGTGAGGGTGAGGGTTGGTGTGAGCGTATGGGTTAAGATTAGGGGACGGGTGAGGGGAAGGCTTCGAGGAAGGGTTAGGGTTAGGGTTCGGGCTAGGGTTAGGGATAGGGGACAGGGACGGTTTAGGGTCCCGGTGCGGGTACGACAATGGTTTAGGGGGAGCGTACGTGTGAGGGCGCGGGTTAGTGTGAGCGTACGGGATAGGATTCGGGGACGGGTGAGGGGAAGGCTTCGGGGAAGGGTTAGGGTTAGGGTTCAGGTTAGGGTTAGGGTTAGGGGACGGGGACGGTTTAGGGTCCAGGTGAGGGTACGACAACGGTTTAGGGGGAGCGTACGTGTGAGGGCACGGGTTAGTGTGAGCGTACGGGTTAGGATTAGGGGACGTGTGAGGGGAAGGCTTCGGGGAAGGGTTAGGGTTAGGGTTCGGGCTAGGGTTAGGGTTAGGGGACGGGGACGGTTTCGGGTCCAGTTGAGGGTACGACAGCAGTTTAGGGGGAGCGTACGTGTGAGGGCGCGGGTCAGTGTGAGCGTATGGTTTAGGCTTAGGGGACGGGTGAGGGGTAGGCTTCGGGGAAGGGTTAGGGATAGGATTCGGGCTAGGGTTAGGGTTAGGGGACGGGGACGGTTTAGGGTCCAGTTGAGGGTATGACAACGGTTTAGGGGGAGCGTACGTGTGAGGGCGCAGGTTAGTGTGAGCGTACGGGTTAGGATTAGGGGACGGGTGAGGGGAAGGCTTCGGGGAAGGGTTAGGGTTAGGGTTCGGGCTAGGGTTAGGGTTAGGGGAAGGGGACGGTTTAGGTTCCAGGTGTGTGTACGACAACGGTTTAGGGGGAGAATACGTGTAAGGGCGCGGGTTAGTGTGAGCGTACGGGTTAGGGTTAGGGGACGGGTGAGGGGAAGGCTTCGGGGAAGTGTTAGGTTTAGGGTTCGGGCTAGGGTTAGGGTTAGGGGATGGGGATGGTTTAGGGTCCAGGTGAGGGTACGACAAAGCTTTAGGGGGAGCGTACGTGTGAGGGCGCGGGTTAGTGTTAGCGTACAGGTTAGTATTAGGGGACGGGTGAGGGGAAGGCTTCGGGGAAGGGTTAGGGTTAGGGTTCGGGCTAGGGTTAGGGTTAGGGGAAGGGGACGGTTTAGGGTCCAGGTGAGGGTACGACAACGGTTTAGGGGGAGAATACGTGTGAGGGCGCGGGTTAGTGTGAGCGTACGGGTTAGGGTTAGGGGACGGGTGAGGGCAAGGCTTCGAGGAAGTTTTAGGGTTAGGGTTCGGGCTAGGGTTAGGGTTAGGGGACGGGGACGGTTTAGGGTCCAGGTGAGGGTACGACAACCGTTTAGGGGGAGCGTACGTGTGAGGGCGCATGTTAGTGTGAGCGTACGGGTTAGGATTAGGGGACGGGTGAGGGGAAGGCTTCGGGGAAGGGTGAGGGTTAGGGTTCGGGCTAGGGTTAGGGTTAGGGGACGGGGACGGTTTAGGGTCAAGGTGAGGGTACGACAACAGTTTAGGGTGAGTGTACGTGTGAGGGCGCGGGTTAGTGTGAGCGTACGGGTTAGGATTAGGGAACGGGTGAGGGGAAGGCTTCGGGGAAGGTTTAGGGTTACGGTTCGGGCTAGGGTTAGGGTTAGGGGACGGGGACGGTTTAGGGTCCAGCTGAGGGTACGACCATGGTTTAGGGGGAGCTAACGTGTGAGGGCATGGGTTATTGTGAGCGTACGGGTTACGATTAGGGGACGGGTGAGGGGAAGGCTTCGGGGAATGGTTAGGGTTAGGGTTCGGGCTAGGATTAGGGTTAGGGGACGGAGGCGGTTTAGGGTCCAGGTGAGGGTAGGACAACGCTTTAGGGGGAGCGTATGTGTGAGGGCGCGGGTTAGTGTGAGCGTATGGGTTAGGATTAGGGGACGGGTGAGGAGAAGGCTTCGGGGAAGTGTTAGGGTTAGGGTTCGGGCTAGGGTTAGGGTTAGGGGACGGAGACGGTTTAGTGTCCAGGTGAGGGTACGACAACGGTTTAGGGGGAGCGTACGTGTGAGGGCGTGGGGTAGTGTGAGAGTACGGGTTAGGATTAGGGGACGGGTGAGGGGAAGGCTTCCGGGAAGGGTTAGGGTTAGGGTTCGGCTAGGGTTAGGGTTAGAGGACGGGGACGGTTTAGGGTCCAGGTGAGGGTACGAGAACGGTTTAGGGGGAGCGTACGTGTGAGGGCGTGTGTTAGTGTGAGCGTACGTGTTAGGATTAGGGGACGGGTGAGGGGAAGGCTTCGGGGAAGTGTTAGGGTTAGGGTTCGGGCTAGGGTTAGGGTTAGGGGACGGGGACGGTTTCGTGTCCAGTTGAGGGTACGACAGCGGTTTAGGGGGAGCGTACGTGTGAGGGCGTGAGTTAGTGTGAGCTTACGGGTTAGGATTAGGGGACGGGTGAACCGAAGGCTTCCGGGAATGGTTATGGATAGGGTTCGGGCTAGGGTTAGGTTTAGGGGACGGGGACGGTTTAGGGTCCAGGTGAGGGTACGACAACGGTTTAGGGGGTGCGTACGTGTGAGGGCGTGGGTTAGTGTGAGCGTATGGGTTAGGATTAGGGGATGGGTTATGGGAAGGCTTTGGGGAAGGTTTAGCATTAGGGTTAGGGCTAGGGTTAGGGTTAGGGGACGGGGACGGTTTAGGGTCCAGGTGAGGGTACTACAATGGTTTAGGGGGAGCGTACGTGTGAGGGCGTGGGTTAGGGGGAGCGTTCGGGTTAGGATTAGGGGACGGGTGAGGGGAAGGCTTCGGGGAAGTGTTAGGGTTAGGATTCGGGCTAGGTTTAGGGTTAGGGGATGGGAACGGTTTAGGGTCCAGGTGAGGGTATGACAACGTTTTAGGGGGAGCGTACTTTTGCGGGCGCGGGTTAGTGTGAGCGTACGGGTTAGGATTAGGGGACGGGTTAGGGGAAGGATTCGGGGAAGGGTTAGGGTTAGGGTTCCGGCTAGGGTTAGGGTTAGGGAACGGAGACGGTTTCAGGTCCAGTTGATGGTACGAGAGTGGTTTAGGGTGAGCATACGTGTGAGGGTGCGGGTTAGTGTGAGCGTACCGTTTAGGATTAGGAGACGGGTGACGGGAAGGCTTCGGGGAAGGGTTAGGGTTACGGTTTGGTCTAGGGTTAGGGTTAGGGTTAGGGGACGGGGACGGTTTAGGGTGCATGTAAGGGTACGACAATGCTTTAGGGAGAGCGTACGTGTGAGGGCGCGGGTTATTGTGAGCGTTCGGGTTAGGATTAGGGGACGTGTGAGGGGAACGTTTCGGGTAAGGGTTAGGGATAGTGTTCGGGATAGGGTTAGGGTTAAGGGACGGGTACTCTTTAGGGTCCAGGTGAGGGTACGACAACGGTTTACGGGGAGCGTACGTGTGAGGGCGAGGGTTAGTGTGAGCGTACGGGTTAGGATTAGGGGACGGCTGAGGGTAAGGCTTTGGGGAATGGTTAGGGATAGAGTTCGGGCTAGGGTTAGGGTTAGGGGACGGGGACGGTTTACGGTCCAGGTGAGGGTACGACAACGCTTTAGGGGGAGCGTACGTGTGAGGGCGTGGGTTAGTGTGAGCGTACGGGTTAGGATTAGGGGACGGGTGAGGGGAAGGCTTCGGAGAAGGGTTAGGGTTAGGGTTCAGGCTACGGTTAGGGTTAGGGGACGGGGACGGTTTAGGGTCCAGGTGAGGGTACAACAACGGTTTAGGGGGAGCGTACGTGTGAGGGCGCGTGTTAGTGTGAGCTTACGGGTTAGGATTAGGGGACGGGTGAGGGGAAGGCTTCCTGGAAGGGTTAGGGTTATGGTTCGGGCTAGGGTTAGGGTTAGGGACGGGGACGGTTTAGGGTCCAGGTGAGGGTACGACAACGTTTTAGGGGTAGCCTACGTGTGAGGGTGAGGGTTGGTGTGAGCGTATGGGTTAAGATTAGGGGACGGGTGAGGGGAAGGCTTCGAGGAAGGGTTAGGGTTAGGGTTCGGGCTAGGGTTAGGGATAGGGGACAGGGACGGTTTAGGGTCCCGGTGCGGGTACGACAATGGTTTAGGGGGAGCGTACGTGTGAGGGCGCGGGTTAGTGTGAGCGTACGGGATAGGATTCGGGGACGGGTGAGGGGAAGGCTTCGGGGAAGGGTTAGGGTTAGGGTTCAGGTTAGAGTTAGGGTTAGGGGACGGGGACGGTTTAGGGTCCAGGTGAGGGTACGACAACGGTTTAGGGGGAGCGTACGTGTGAGGGCACGGGTTAGTGTGAGCGTACGGGTTAGGATTAGGGGACGTGTGAGGGGAAGGCTTCGGGGAAGGGTTAGGGTTAGGGTTCGGGCTAGGGTTAGGGTTAGGGGACGGGGACGGTTTCGGGTCCAGTTGAGGGTACGACAGCAGTTTAGGGGGAGCGTACGTGTGAGGGCGCGGGTCAGTGTGAGCGTATGGTTTAGGCTTAGGGGACGGGTGAGGGGTAGGCTTCGGGGAAGGGTTAGGGATAGGATTCGGGCTAGGGTTAGGGTTAGGGGACGGGGACGGTTTAGGGTCCAGTTGAGGGTATGACAACGGTTTAGGGGGAGCGTACGTGTGAGGGCGCAGGTTAGTGTGAGCGTACGGGTTAGGATTAGGGGACGGGTGAGGGGAAGGCTTCGGGGAAGGGTTAGGGTTAGGGTTCGGGCTAGGGTTAGGGTTAGGGGAAGGGGACGGTTTAGGTTCCAGGTGTGTGTACGACAACGGTTTAGGGGGAGAATACGTGTAAGGGCGCGGGTTAGTGTGAGCGTACGGGTTAGGGTTAGGGGACGGGTGAGGGGAAGGCTTCGGGGAAGTGTTAGGTTTAGGGTTCGGGCTAGGGTTAGGGTTAGGGGATGGGGATGGTTTAGGGTCCAGGTGAGGGTGCGACAACGGTTTAGGGGGAGCGTACGTTTGAGGGCGCAGGTTACTGTGAGCGTACGGTTTAGCATTAGGGGACGGGTGAGGGGAAGGCTTCGGGGAAGGGTTAGGGTTAGGGTTTGGGCTAGGGTTAGGTTTAAGGGACGGGGACGGTTTAGGGTCCAGGTGAGGGTACGACAGTGGTTTAGGGGGAGCGTACGTGTGAGGGCGCGGATTAGTGTGAGCATACGGGTTAGGATTAGGGGACGGGTGAGGGGAAGGCCTCGGGGAAGGGTTAGGGTTAGGGTTCGGGCTAGGGTTAGGGTTAGGGGATGGGGACGGTTTAGGGTCCAGGTGAGGTTACGACAATGGTTTAGGGGGAGCGTACGTGTGAGGGCGCGGGTTAGTGTGAGCGTACGGGATAGGATTCGGGGACGGGTGAGGGGAAGGCTTCGGGGAAGGGTTAGTGTTAGGGTTCGGGCTAGGGTTTGGTTTAGGGGACGGGGACGGTTTAGAGTCCAGGTGAGGGTACGACAACGCTTTAGTGGGAGCGTACGTGTGAGGGCGTGAGTTAGTGTGAGCATACGGGTTAGGATTAGGGGTGGGTGAGGGGAAGGCTTCGGGGAAGGGTTAGGGTTAGGGTTCAGGTTAGGGTTAGGGTTAGAGGACGGGGACGGTTTAGGGTCCAGGTGAGGGTACGACAACGGTTTAGGGGGAGCGTACGTGTGAGGGCACGGGTTAGTGTGAGCGTACGGGTTAGGATTAGGGGACGGGTGAGGGGAAAGCTTCGGGGAAGGGTTAGGGTTAGGGTTCGTGCTAGGGTTAGGGTTAGGGGACGGGGACGGTTTCGGGTCCAGTTGAGTGTACGACAGCAGTTTAGGGGGAGCGTACGTGTGAGGGTTCGGGTTAGTGTGAGCGTATGGTTTAGGCTTAGGGGACAGGTGAGGGGTAGGCTTCGGGGAAGGGTTAGGGATAGGATTCGTGCTAGGGTTAGGGTTAGGGGACGGGGACGGTTTAGGGTCCAGGTGAGGGTATGACAACGGTTTAGGGGGAGCGTACGTGTGAGGGTGCAGGTTAGTGTGAGCGTACGGGTTAGGATTAGGGGACGGGTGAGGGGAAGGCTTCGGGGAAGGGTTAGGGTTAGGGTTCGGGCTAGGGTTAGGGTTAGGGGAAGGGGACGGTTTAGGTTCCAGGTGTGTGTACGACAACGGTTTAGGGGGAGAATACGTGTAAGGGCGCGGGTTAGTGTGAGCGTACGGGTTAGGGTTAGGGGACGGGTGAGGGGAAGGCTTCGGGGAAGTGTTAGGGTTAGGGTTCGGGCTAGGGTTAGGGTTAGGGGATGGGGATGGTTTAGGGTCCCGGTGAGGGTACGACAACGGTTTAGGGGGAGCGTACGTGTGAGGGCGCAGGTTAGTGTGAGCGTACGGTTTAGCATTAGGGGACGGGTGAGGGGAAGGCTTCGGGGAAGGGTTAGGGTTAGGGTTTGGGCTAGGGTTAGGTTTAAGGGACGGGGACGGTTTAGGGTCCAGGTGAGGGTACGACAGTGGTTTAGGGGGAGCGTACGTGTGAGGGCGCGGATTAGTGTGAGCATACGGGTTAGGATTAGGGGACGGGTGAGGGGAAGGCCTCGGGGAAGGGTTAGGGTTAGGGTTCGGGCTAGGGTTAGGGTTAGGGGATGGGGACGGTTTAGGGTCCAGGTGAGGGTACGACAACGCTTTAGGGGGAGCGTACATGTGAGGTCGCGGGTTAGTGTGAGCGTACGGGTTAGGATTAGGGGACGTGTGAGAGGAAGGCTTCGGGGAAGTGTTAGGGTTAGGATTCGGGCTAGGGTTAGGGTTAGGGGACGGGAACGGTTTAAGTTCCAGGTGATGGTACGACAACGCTTTAGGGGGAGCGTACTTTTGAGGGCGCGGGTTAGTGTGACCGTACAGGTTAGGATTATGGGACGGGTGAGGGGAAGGCTTCAGGGAAGTGTTAGGGTTAGGGTTCAGGCTAGGGTTAGGGTAAGGGGACGGGGACCCTTTTGGCTCCAGGTGAGGGTAGGACAATAGTTTAGGGGGAGTGTACGTGTGAGGGCGCGGGTTAGTGTGAGCGTACGGGTTAGGATTATGGGTCGGGTGAGGGGAAGGCTTCGGGGAAGGGTTAGGGTTACGGTTTGGGCTAGGGTTAGGGTTAGGGGAGGGGGACGGTTTAGGGTGCAGGTAAGTGTACGACAATGCTTTAGGGAGAGCGTACGTGTGAGGGCGCAGGTTATTGTGAGCGTACGGGTTAGGATTAGGGGACGGGTGAGGGGAAGGTTTCGGGGAAGGGTTAGGGTTAGGGTTCGGGCTAGGGTTAGGGGTAGGGATCGGGGACGGTTTAGGGTCCAGGAGAGGGTACAACAACAGTTTAGGGGGAGCGTACGTGTGTGGGCGCGGGTTAGTGTGAGCGTACGGGTTAGGATTAGGGGACAGTTGAGGGGAAGACTTCGGGGAAGGGTTAGGGTTAGGGTTCAGGCTAGGGTTAGGGTTAGGGGACAGGGATGGTTTAGGGTCCAGGTGAGGGTACGACAACGGTTTAGGGGGCGCGTACGTGTGAGGGCGCGGGTTAGTGTGAGCGTACGGGTTAGGATTAGGGGACGGGTGAGGGGAAGGCTTCGGGGAAGTGTTAGGGTTAGGGTTCGGGCTAGGTTTAGGGTTAGGGGACGGGGACGGTTTAGGGTCCAGGTGAGGGTACGACAAAGCTTTAGGGCGAGCGTACGTGTGAGGGCGCGGGTTAGTGTTAGCGTAGAGGGTAGTATTAGGGGACGGGTGAGGGGAAGGCTTCGGGGAAGGGTTAGGGTTAGGGTTCGGGCTAGGGTTAGGGTTAGGGGAAGGGGACGGTTTAGGGTCCAGGTGAGTGTACGACAACGGTTTAGGGGGAGAATACGTGTGAGGGCGCGGGTTAGTGTGAGCGTACGGGTTAGGGTTAGGGGACGGGTGAGGGCAAGGCTTCGGGGAAGTGTTAGGGTTAGGGTTCGGGGTAGGGTTAGGGTTAGGGGATGGGGACGGTTTAGGGTCCAGGTGAGTGTACGACAACAGTTTAGGGGGAGCGTACGTGTGAGGGCGCGGGTTAGTGTGAGCGTATGGGTTAGGATTAGGGGACGGGTGAGGGGAAGGCTTCGGGGAAGGGTTAGGTTTAGGGTTCGGGCTAGGGTTAGGGTTAGGGGACGGGGACGGTTTAGGGTCCAGGTGAGGGTACGAATATGGTTTAGGGGGAGCGTACGTGTGAGGGTGTAGGTTAGTGTGAGCGTACAGGTTAGGATTAGGGGACGGGTGAGGGGAAGGCTTCGGGGAAGGGTTAGGGTTAGGGTTCGGGCTAGGGTTAGGGTTAGGGGACGGGGACCGTTTTGGCTCCAGGTGAGGGTACGACAATGGTTTAGGGGGAGTGTACGTGTGAGGGCGCGGGTTAGTGTGAGCGTACGGGTTAGGATTAGGGGACGGTTGAAGGGAAGGCTTCGGGGAAGTGTTACGTTTAGGGTTCGGGCTAGGGTTAGGGTTAGGGGACGGGGACGTTTTAGGGTCCAGGTGAGGGTACGAAAAAGGTTTAGGGGGAGCGTACGTGTGAGGGCGCGGGTTAGTGTGAGCGTACGGGTTAGGATTAGGGGATGGGTGAGGGGAAGGCTTCGGGGAAGTGTTAGGTTTAGGGTTCGGGCTAGGGTTAGGGTTAGGGGACGGGGCCGGTTTAGGGTCCAGGTGAGGGTACGTCAACGGTTAAGGGGGAGCGTATGGGTGAGGGCGCGGGTTAGTGTGAGGGTACGGGTTAGGATTAGATGACGGGTGAGGGGAAGGCTTCGGGGAAGGGTTAGAGTTAGGGTTCGGGCTAGGGTTAGGGTTAGGGGACGGGGACGGTTTAGGGTCCAGGTGAGGGTACGACAACAGTTTAGGGGGAGCGTACGTGTGAGGGCGCGGGTTACTGTGACCGTTTGGGTTAGGTTTAGGGGACGGGTGAGGGGAAGGCATCGGGGAAGGGTTAGGTTTAGGGTTAGGGCTAGGGTTAGGGTTAGGGAACGGGGACGGTTTAGGGTCCAGGTGAGGGTACGAATATGGTTTAGGGGGAGCGTACGTGTGAGGGCGTAGGTTAGTGTGAGCGTACAGGTTAGGATTAGGGGACGGGTGAGGGGAAGGCTTCAGGGAAGGGTTAGGGTTAGGGTTCGGGCTAGGGTTAGGGTTAGGGGACGGGGACCATTTTGGCTCCAGGTGAGGGTACGACAATGGTTTAGGGGGAGTGTACGTGTGAGGGCGCGGGTTAGTGTGAGCGTACGGGTTAGGATTAGGGGACGGGTGAGGGGAAGGCTTCGGGGAAGTGTTACGTTTAGGGTTTGGGCTAGGGTTAGGGTTAGGTGACGGGGACGGTTTAAGGTCCAGGTGAGTGTACGACAACGGTTTAGGGGGTGCGTAAGTGTGAAGTCGTGGGTTAGTGTGAGCGTCCGGGTTAGGATTAGGGGACGGGTGAGGGGAAGGCTTCGGGGAAGGGTTCGGGTTAGGGTTCGGGCTAGGGCTAGATTTAGGGGACGGGGACGGTTTAGGGTCCAGGTGAGGGTACGACAACGGTTTAGGGGGAGCGTACGGGTGAGGGCGCGGGTTAGTGTGAGGGTACGGGTTAGGATTAGAGGACGGGTGAGGGGAAGGCTTCGGGGAAGGGTTAGAGTTAGGGTTCGGGCTAGGGTTAGGGTTAGGGGACGGGGACGGTTTAGGGTCCAGGTGAGGGTACGACAACGGTTTAGGGGGAGCGTACGTGTGTGGGCGCGGGTTAGTGTGAGCTTACGGGTTAGGATTAGGGGACGGGTGAGGGGAAGATTTCGGGGAAGGTTTAGGGTTAGGGTTAGGGTTCAGGCTAGGGTTAGGGTTAGGGGACAGGGATGGTTTAGGGTCCAGGTGAGGGTATGACAACGGTTTAGGGGGAGCGTACGTGTGAGGGCGCGGGTTAGTGTGAGCGTACGGGTTAGTATTAGGGAACGGGCGAGGGGACGGCTTCAGGGAAGTGTTAGGGTTAGTGTTCGGGCTAGGGTTAGGGTTAGGGGACGGGGAAGGTTTAGGGTGCAGGTGAGGGTACGACAACGCTGTAGGGGTAGCGTACGTGTGAGGGCGTGGGTTAGTGTGAGCGTACGGGTTAGGATTAGGGGACGGGTGAGGGGAAGGCTTCGGGGAAGGGTTAGGGTTAGGGTTCGGGCTAGGGTTAGGGTTAGGGAACAGGGACGGTTTAGTGTCCAGGTGAGGGTACGACAACGGTTTAGGGGGAGAATACGTGTGAGGGCGCGGGTTAGTATGAGCGTACGGGTTAGGGTTAGGAGACGGGTGAGGGGAAGGCATCGGGGAAGTGTTAGGGTTAGGGTTCGGGCTAGGGTTAGGGTTAGGGGACGGGGACGCTTTAGGGTCCAGGTGAGGGTACGACAAGGGTTTAGGGGGAGCGTACGTGTGAGGGCGCAGGTTAGTGTGAGCGTACGGGTTAGGATTAGGGGACGGGTGAGGGGAAGGCTTCGGGAAGGGTTAGGGTTAGGGTTCGGGCTAGGGTTAGGGTTAGGGGACGGGGACAGTTTAGGGTCCAGGTGAGGGTACGACAACAGTTTAGGGTGAGCGTACGTGTGAGGGCACGGGTTAGTGTGAGCGTACGGGTTAGGATTAGGGGACGGGTGAGTGGAAGGCTTCGGGGAAGGGTTAGGTTTAGGGTTCGGGCTAGGGTTAGGGTTAGGGTACGGGGACGATTTAGGGTCCAGGTGAGGGTACGACAATGGTTTAGGGGGAGCGTACGTGTGAGGGCGCGGGTTAGTGTGAGGGTACGGGTTAGGATTAGAGGACGGGTGAGGGGAAGGCTTCGGGGAAGGGTTAGAGTTAAGGTTCGGGCTAGGGTTAGGGTTAGGGGACGGGGACGGTTTAGGGTCCAGGTGAGGGTACGACAACGGTTTAGGGGGTGCGTAAGTGTGAAGTCGTGGTGTAGTGTGAGCGTCCGGGTTAGGAATAGGGGACGGGTGAGGGGAAGGCTTCGGGGAAGGGTTCGTGTTAGGGTTCGGGCTAGGGTTAGGTTTAGGGGACGGGGACGGTTTAGGGTCCAGGTGAGGGTATGACAACGGTTTAGGGGGAGCGTACGGGTGAGGGCGCGGGTTAGTGTGAGGGTACGGGTTAGGATTAGAGGACGGGTGAGGGGAAGGCTTCGGGGAAGGGTTAGAGTTAGGATTCGGGCTAGGGTTAGGGTTAGGGGACGGGGACGGTTTAGGGTCCAGGTGAGGGTACGACAACGGTTTAGGGGGAGCATACGTATGAGGGCGCGGGTTAGTGTGAGCGTACGGGTTAGGGTTAGGGGACGTGTGAGGGGAAGGCTTCGGGGAAGGGTTAGGGTTAGGGTTCGCGCTAGGGTTAGGGTTAGGGGACGGCGACGGTTTAGGGTCCAGGTGAGGGTACGACAACAGTTTAGGGGGAGTGTACGTGTGAGGGCGCGGGTTAGTGTGAGCGTACGGTTAGGATTAGGGGACGGGTGAGGGGAAGGCTTCGGGGAAGGGTTACGGTTAGGGTTCGGGCTAGGGTTAGGGTTAGGGGACGGGGACCGTTTTGGCTCCAGGTGAGGGTACGACAATGGTTTAGGGGGAGTGTACTTGTGAGGGCGCGGGTTAGTGTGAGCGTACGGGTTAGGATTAGGGGACGGGTGAGGGGAAGGCTTTGGGGAAGGGTTAGGGTTAGGGTTCGGGCTAGGGTTAGGTTTAGGGGACGGACACGGTTTAGGGTCCAGTTGAGAGTAAGACAGCGCTTTAGGGGGAGGGTACGTGTGAGGGCGCGGGTTAGTTTGAGCCTATGGTTTAGGATTAGGGGACGGGTGAGGGGAAGGCTTCGGGGAAGGTTTAGGGTTAGGGTTCGGGCTAGGGTTAGCGTTAGGGGACAGGGACAGTTTAGGTTGCAGGTGAGGGTACGACAACGCTTTAGGGGGAGGGTACGTGTGAGGGCGTGGGTTAGTGTGAGCGTACGGGTTAGGATTAGGGGCCGGGTGAGGGGAAGACTTCGGGGAGGACTTAAGGTTAGGGTTCGGGCTAGGGTTAGGGTTAGGCGACGGGGATGGTTTAGGGTCCAGGTGAGGTTACGACAACGGTTTACGGGGAGCGTACGTGTGAGGGCGCGGGTTAGTGTGAGCGTATGCGTTAGGATTAGGGGACGGGTGAGGGGAAGGCTTTGGGGAAGGGTTAGGGTTAGGGTTCGGGCTAGGGTTAGGGTTAGGGGATGGGGACGGTTTAGGGTCCAGGTGAGGGTACGACAACAGTTTAGGGGGAGCGTACGTGTGAGGGCGTGGGTTACTGTGAGCGTTTGGGTTAGGTTTAGGGGACGGGTGAGGGGAAGGCATCGGGGAAGGGTTAGGTTTAGGGTTAGGGCTAGGGTTAGGGTTAGGGGACGGGGACGGTTTAGGGTCCAGGTGAGGGTACGAATATGTTTTAGGGGGAGCGTACGTGTGAGGGCGTAGGTTAGTGTGAGCGTACAGGTTAGGATTAGGGGACGGGTGAGGGGAAGGCTTCACGGAAGGGTTAGGGTTAGGGTTCGGGCTAGGGTTAGGGTTAGGGGACGGGGACCATTTTGGCTCCAGGTGAGGGTACGACAACGGTTTAGGGGGAGTGTACGTGTGAGGGCGCGGGTTAGTGTTAGCGTACGGGTTAGGATTAGGGGACGGGTGAGGGTAAGGGTTCGGGGAAGGGTTAGGGTTAGGGTTCAGGCTAGTGTTAGGTTTAGGGGACGGGGACGGTTTAGGGTCCAGGTGAGGGTACGACAACGGTTTAGGGGGAGCGTACGGGTGAGGGCGCGGGTTAGTGTGAGGGTACGGGTTAGGATTAGAGGACGAGTGAGGGAAAGGCTTCGGGGAAGTGTTAGAGTTAGGGTTCGGGCTAGGGTTAGGGTTAGGGGACGGGGACGGTTTAGGGTCCAGGTGAGGGTACGACAACTGTTTAGGGGGTGCGTAAGTGTGAAGTCGTGGGTTAGTGTGAGCGTCTGGGTTAGGATTAGGGGACGGGTGAGGGGAAGGCTTCGGGGAAGGGTTAGGGTTAGGGTTCGGGCTAGGGTTAGGGTTAGGGGACGGGGACAGTTTAGGGTCCAGGTGAGGGTACGACAATGGTTTAGGGGGAGCGTACGTGTGAGGGCGTGGGTTAGTGTGAGAGTACGGGTTAGGATTAGGGGACGGGTGAGGGGAAGGCTTCGGGGAAGGGTTAGGGTTAGGGTTCGGGCTAGGGTTAGGGTTAGGGGACGGGGACGGTTTAGGGTCAAGGTGAGGGTACGGCAACGCTTTAGGGGGAGCGAATGTGTGAGGGTGCGGGTTAGTATGAGCGTACGGGTTAGGATTATGGGACGGGTGAGGGGAAGGCTTCGTGGAAAGGTTAGGGTTAGGGTTCAGGCTAGGGTTAGGGTTAGGGGACAGGGATGGTTTAGGGTCCAGGTGAGGGTACGACAACGGTTTAGGGGGAGCGTACGTGTGAGGGCGCGGGTTAGTGTGAGCGTACGGGTTAGGATTAGGGGACGGGTGAGGGGAAGGCTTCGGGGAAGTGTTAGGGTTAGGGTTCGGTCTAGGTTTAGGGTTAGGGGACGGGGACGGTTTAGGGTCCAGGTGAGGGTACGACAAAGCTTTAGGGGGAGCGTACGTGTGAGGGCGCAGGTTAGTGTTAGCGTACAGTTTAGTATTAGGGGACGGGTGAGGGGAAGGCTTCGGGGAAGGTTTAGGGTTAGGGTTCGGGCTAGGGTTAGGGTTAGGGGAAGGGGACGGTTTAGGGTCCAGGTGAGGGTACGACAACGGTTTAGGGGGAGAATACGTGTGAGGGCGCGGGTTAGTGTGAGCGTTCGGGTTAGGGTTAGGGGACGGGTGAGGGGAAGGCTTCGGGGAAGGGTTAGAGTTAGGGTTCGGGCTAGGGTTAGGGTTAGGGGACGGGGACGGTTTAGGGTCCAGGTGAGGGTACGACAACAGTTTAGGGGGAGCGTACGTGTGAGGGCGCGGGTTACTGTGACCGTTTGGGTTAGGTTTAGGGGACGGGTGAGGGGAAGGCATCGGGGAAGGGTTAGGTTTAGGGTTAGGGCTAGGGTTAGGGTTAGGGAACGGGGACGGTTTAGGGTCCAGGTGAGGGTACGAATATGGTTTAGGGGGAGCGTACGTGTGAGGGCGTAGGTTAGTGTGAGCGTACAGGTTAGGATTAGGGGACGGGTGAGGGGAAGGCTTCAGGGAAGGGTTAGGGTTAGGGTTCGGGCTAGGGTTAGGGTTAGGGGACGGGGACCATTTTGGCTCCAGGTGAGGGTACGACAATGGTTTAGGGGGAGTGTACGTGTGAGGGCGCGGGTTAGTGTGAGCGTACGGGTTAGGATTAGGGGACGGGTGAGGGGAAGGCTTCGGGGAAGTGTTACGTTTAGGGTTTGGGCTAGGGTTAGGGTTAGGTGACGGGGACGGTTTAAGGTCCAGGTGAGTGTACGACAACGGTTTAGGGGGTGCGTAAGTGTGAAGTCGTGGGTTAGTGTGAGCGTCCGGGTTAGGATTAGGGGACGGGTGAGGGGAAGGCTTCGGGGAAGGGTTCGGGTTAGGGTTCGGGCTAGGGCTAGATTTAGGGGACGGGGACGGTTTAGGGTCCAGGTGAGGGTACGACAACGGTTTAGGGGGAGCGTACGGGTGAGGGCGCGGGTTAGTGTGAGGGTACGGGTTAGGATTAGAGGACGGGTGAGGGGAAGGCTTCGGGGAAGGGTTAGAGTTAGGGTTCGGGCTAGGGTTAGGGTTAGGGGACGGGGACGGTTTAGGGTCCAGGTGAGGGTACGACAACGGTTTAGGGGGAGCGTACGTGTGTGGGCGCGGGTTAGTGTGAGCTTACGGGTTAGGATTAGGGGACGGGTGAGGGGAAGATTTCGGGGAAGGTTTAGGGTTAGGGTTAGGGTTCAGGCTAGGGTTAGGGTTAGGGGACAGGGATGGTTTAGGGTCCAGGTGAGGGTATGACAACGGTTTAGGGGGAGCGTACGTGTGAGGGCGCGGGTTAGTGTGAGCGTACGGGTTAGTATTAGGGAACGGGCGAGGGGACGGCTTCAGGGAAGTGTTAGGGTTAGTGTTCGGGCTAGGGTTAGGGTTAGGGGACGGGGAAGGTTTAGGGTGCAGGTGAGGGTACGACAACGCTGTAGGGGTAGCGTACGTGTGAGGGCGTGGGTTAGTGTGAGCGTACGGGTTAGGATTAGGGGACGGGTGAGGGGAAGGCTTCGGGGAAGGGTTAGGGTTAGGGTTCGGGCTAGGGTTAGGGTTAGGGAACAGGGACGGTTTAGTGTCCAGGTGAGGGTACGACAACGGTTTAGGGGGAGAATACGTGTGAGGGCGCGGGTTAGTATGAGCGTACGGGTTAGGGTTAGGAGACGGGTGAGGGGAAGGCATCGGGGAAGTGTTAGGGTTAGGGTTCGGGCTAGGGTTAGGGTTAGGGGACGGGGACGCTTTAGGGTCCAGGTGAGGGTACGACAAGGGTTTAGGGGGAGCGTACGTGTGAGGGCGCAGGTTAGTGTGAGCGTACGGGTTAGGATTAGGGGACGGGTGAGGGGAAGGCTTCGGGAAGGGTTAGGGTTAGGGTTCGGGCTAGGGTTAGGGTTAGGGGACGGGGACAGTTTAGGGTCCAGGTGAGGGTACGACAACAGTTTAGGGTGAGCGTACGTGTGAGGGCACGGGTTAGTGTGAGCGTACGGGTTAGGATTAGGGGACGGGTGAGTGGAAGGCTTCGGGGAAGGGTTAGGTTTAGGGTTCGGGCTAGGGTTAGGGTTAGGGTACGGGGACGATTTAGGGTCCAGGTGAGGGTACGACAATGGTTTAGGGGGAGCGTACGTGTGAGGGCGCGGGTTAGTGTGAGGGTACGGGTTAGGATTAGAGGACGGGTGAGGGGAAGGCTTCGGGGAAGGGTTAGAGTTAAGGTTCGGGCTAGGGTTAGGGTTAGGGGACGGGGACGGTTTAGGGTCCAGGTGAGGGTACGACAACGGTTTAGGGGGTGCGTAAGTGTGAAGTCGTGGTGTAGTGTGAGCGTCCGGGTTAGGAATAGGGGACGGGTGAGGGGAAGGCTTCGGGGAAGGGTTCGTGTTAGGGTTCGGGCTAGGGTTAGGTTTAGGGGACGGGGACGGTTTAGGGTCCAGGTGAGGGTATGACAACGGTTTAGGGGGAGCGTACGGGTGAGGGCGCGGGTTAGTGTGAGGGTACGGGTTAGGATTAGAGGACGGGTGAGGGGAAGGCTTCGGGGAAGGGTTAGAGTTAGGATTCGGGCTAGGGTTAGGGTTAGGGGACGGGGACGGTTTAGGGTCCAGGTGAGGGTACGACAACGGTTTAGGGGGAGCATACGTATGAGGGCGCGGGTTAGTGTGAGCGTACGGGTTAGGGTTAGGGGACGTGTGAGGGGAAGGCTTCGGGGAAGGGTTAGGGTTAGGGTTCGCGCTAGGGTTAGGGTTAGGGGACGGCGACGGTTTAGGGTCCAGGTGAGGGTACGACAACAGTTTAGGGGGAGTGTACGTGTGAGGGCGCGGGTTAGTGTGAGCGTACGGTTAGGATTAGGGGACGGGTGAGGGGAAGGCTTCGGGGAAGGGTTACGGTTAGGGTTCGGGCTAGGGTTAGGGTTAGGGGACGGGGACCGTTTTGGCTCCAGGTGAGGGTACGACAATGGTTTAGGGGGAGTGTACTTGTGAGGGCGCGGGTTAGTGTGAGCGTACGGGTTAGGATTAGGGGACGGGTGAGGGGAAGGCTTTGGGGAAGGGTTAGGGTTAGGGTTCGGGCTAGGGTTAGGTTTAGGGGACGGACACGGTTTAGGGTCCAGTTGAGAGTAAGACAGCGCTTTAGGGGGAGGGTACGTGTGAGGGCGCGGGTTAGTTTGAGCCTATGGTTTAGGATTAGGGGACGGGTGAGGGGAAGGCTTCGGGGAAGGTTTAGGGTTAGGGTTCGGGCTAGGGTTAGCGTTAGGGGACAGGGACAGTTTAGGTTGCAGGTGAGGGTACGACAACGCTTTAGGGGGAGGGTACGTGTGAGGGCGTGGGTTAGTGTGAGCGTACGGGTTAGGATTAGGGGCCGGGTGAGGGGAAGACTTCGGGGAGGACTTAAGGTTAGGGTTCGGGCTAGGGTTAGGGTTAGGCGACGGGGATGGTTTAGGGTCCAGGTGAGGTTACGACAACGGTTTACGGGGAGCGTACGTGTGAGGGCGCGGGTTAGTGTGAGCGTATGCGTTAGGATTAGGGGACGGGTGAGGGGAAGGCTTTGGGGAAGGGTTAGGGTTAGGGTTCGGGCTAGGGTTAGGGTTAGGGGATGGGGACGGTTTAGGGTCCAGGTGAGGGTACGACAACAGTTTAGGGGGAGCGTACGTGTGAGGGCGTGGGTTACTGTGAGCGTTTGGGTTAGGTTTAGGGGACGGGTGAGGGGAAGGCATCGGGGAAGGGTTAGGTTTAGGGTTAGGGCTAGGGTTAGGGTTAGGGGACGGGGACGGTTTAGGGTCCAGGTGAGGGTACGAATATGTTTTAGGGGGAGCGTACGTGTGAGGGCGTAGGTTAGTGTGAGCGTACAGGTTAGGATTAGGGGACGGGTGAGGGGAAGGCTTCACGGAAGGGTTAGGGTTAGGGTTCGGGCTAGGGTTAGGGTTAGGGGACGGGGACCATTTTGGCTCCAGGTGAGGGTACGACAACGGTTTAGGGGGAGTGTACGTGTGAGGGCGCGGGTTAGTGTGAGCGTACGGGTTAGGATTAGGGGATGGGTGAGGGGAAGGCTTCGGGGAAGTGTTAGGTTTAGGGTTTGGGCTAGTGTTAGGTTTAGGGGACGGGGACGGTTTAGGGTCCAGGTGAGGGTACGACAACGGTTTAGGGGGAGCGTACGGGTGAGGGCGCGGGTTAGTGTGAGGGTACGGGTTAGGATTAGAGGACGAGTGAGGGAAAGGCTTCGGGGAAGTGTTAGAGTTAGGGTTCGGGCTAGGGTTAGGGTTAGGGGACGGGGACGGTTTAGGGTCCAGGTGAGGGTACGACAACTGTTTAGGGGGTGCGTAAGTGTGAAGTCGTGGGTTAGTGTGAGCGTCTGGGTTAGGATTAGGGGACGGGTGAGGGGAAGGCTTCGGGGAAGGGTTAGGGTTAGGGTTCGGGCTAGGGTTAGGGTTAGGGGACGGGGACAGTTTAGGGTCCAGGTGAGGGTACGACAATGGTTTAGGGGGAGCGTACGTGTGAGGGCGTGGGTTAGTGTGAGAGTACGGGTTAGGATTAGGGGACGGGTGAGGGGAAGGCTTCGGGGAAGGGTTAGGGTTAGGGTTCGGGCTAGGGTTAGGGTTAGGGGACGGGGACGGTTTAGGGTCAAGGTGAGGGTACGGCAACGCTTTAGGGGGAGCGAATGTGTGAGGGTGCGGGTTAGTATGAGCGTACGGGTTAGGATTATGGGACGGGTGAGGGGAAGGCTTCGTGGAAAGGTTAGGGTTAGGGTTCAGGCTAGGGTTAGGGTTAGGGGACAGGGATGGTTTAGGGTCCAGGTGAGGGTACGACAACGGTTTAGGGGGAGCGTACGTGTGAGGGCGCGGGTTAGTGTGAGCGTACGGGTTAGGATTAGGGGACGGGTGAGGGGAAGGCTTCGGGGAAGTGTTAGGGTTAGGGTTCGGTCTAGGTTTAGGGTTAGGGGACGGGGACGGTTTAGGGTCCAGGTGAGGGTACGACAAAGCTTTAGGGGGAGCGTACGTGTGAGGGCGCAGGTTAGTGTTAGCGTACAGTTTAGTATTAGGGGACGGGTGAGGGGAAGGCTTCGGGGAAGGTTTAGGGTTAGGGTTCGGGCTAGGGTTAGGGTTAGGGGAAGGGGACGGTTTAGGGTCCAGGTGAGGGTACGACAACGGTTTAGGGGGAGAATACGTGTGAGGGCGCGGGTTAGTGTGAGCGTTCGGGTTAGGGTTAGGGGACGGGTGAGGGGAAGGCTTCGGGGAAGTGTTAGGGTTAGGGTTCGGGCTAGGGTTAGGGTTAGGGGACGGGGACGGTTTAGGATCCAGGTGAGGGTACGACAACCGTTTAGGGGGAGCGTACGTGTGAGGGCGCATGTTAGTGTGAGCGTACGGTTTAGGATTAGGGGACGGGTGAGGGGAAGGCTTCGGGGAAGGGTTAGGGTTAGGGTTCGGGCTAGGGTTAGGGTTAGGGGTCGGGGACGGTTTAGGGTCCAAGTGAGGGTACGACAACAGTTTAGGGTGAGCGTACGTGTGAGGGCACGCGTTAGTGTGAGCGTACGGGTTAGGATTAGGGGACGGGTAAGGGGAAGGCTTCGGGGAAGGGTTAGGTTTAGGGTTTGGGCTAGGGTTAGCGTTAGGGGACAGGGACAGTTTAGGTTGCAGGTGAGGGTACGACAACCCTTTAGGGGGAGCGTACATGTGAGGGCGCGGGTTAGTGTGAGCGTACGGGTTAGGATTAGGGGACGGGTGAGGGGAAGGCTTCGGGGAAGGGTTAGGGTTAGGGTTCGGGCTAGGGTTAGGGTTAGGGGACGGGGACGGTTTAGGGTCCAGGTGAGGGTACGACAACGGTTTAGGGGGAGCGTACGTGTGAGGGCGCGAGTTAGTGTGAGCGTACGGGTTAGGATTAGGGGACGGGTGAGGGGAAGGCTTCGGGTAAGTGTTAGGGTTAGGGTTCGGGCTAGGGTTAGGGTTAGGGGACGGGGACGGTTTAGGGTCCAGGTGAGAGTACGACAACGCTTTAGGGGGAGCGTACGTGTGAGGGCGCGGGTTAGTGTGAGCGTACGGGTTAGGATTAGGGGACGGGTGAGGGGAAGGCATCGGGGAAGGTTTAGGGTTAGGGTTCGGGCTAGGGTTAGGGTTAGGGGACGGGGACGGTTTAGGGTACAGGTGTGGGTACGACAACGCTTTAGGGGGAGCGAATGTGTGAGGGTGCGGGTTAGTATGAGCGTACGGGTTAGGATTATGGGACTGGTAGGGGAAGGCTTCGTGGAAAGGTTAGGGTTATGGTTCGGGCTAGGGTTAGGGTTAGGGGACGGGGACGATTTAGGGTCCAGGTGAGGGTACGACAACATTTTAGGGGGAGCGTAAATGTGAGTGCGCGGGTTAGTGTGATCGTACGGGTTAGGATTAGGGGACGGGTGAGGGGAAGGCTTCGGGGAAGGGTTAGGGTTAGGGTTCGGCTAGGGTTAGGGTTAGGGGACGGGGACGGTTTAGGGTCCAGTTGAGAGTAAGACAGCGCTTTAGGAGGAGGGTACGTGTGAGGGCGCGGGTTAGTGTGAGCCTACGGTTTAGGATTAGGGGACGGGTGAGGGGAAGGCTTCGGGGAAGGGTTAGGGTTAGGGTTCGGGCTAGGGTTAGCGTTAGGGGACAGGGACAGTTTAGGTTGCAGGTGAGGGTACGACAACTTTTTAGGGGGAGCGTACATGTGAGGGCGCGGTTAGTGTGAGCGTACGGTTAGGATTAGGGGACGGGTGAGGGGAAGGCTTCGGGGATGGGTTAGGATTAGGGTTCGGGCTAGGGTTAGGTTTAGGGGAAGGGGACGGTTTAGGGTCCAGGTGAGGGTACGACAACGGTTTAGGGGGAGAATACGTGTGAGGGCGCGGGTTAGTGTGAGCGTACGGGTTAGGGTTAGGGGACAGGTGAGGGGAAGACTTCGGGGAAGTGTTAGGGTTAGGGTTCGGGCTAGGGTTAGGGTTAGGGGACGGGGACGATTTAAGGTCCAGCTGAGGGTACGACAACGGTATAGGGGGAGCGTACGTGTGAGGGCGCGGGTTAGTGTGAGCGTACGGGTTAGGATTAGGGGACGGGTGAGGGGAAGGCTTCGGGGAAGTGTTAGGGTTAGGGATCGGCCTAGGGTTAGGTTTAGGGGACGGGGACGGTTTAGGGTCCAGGTGAGGGTACGACAACGGTTTAGGGGGAGAATACGTGTGAGGGCGCGGGTTAGTGTGAGCGTACGGGTTAGGGTTAGGGGACAGGTGAGGGGAAGGCTTCGGGGAAGTGTTAGGGTTAGGGTTCGGGCTAGGGTTAGGGTTAGGGGACGGGTACGGTTTAGGGTCCAGGTGAGTGTACGACAACGGTTTAGGGGCAGCGTACGTGTGAGGGCGCGGGTTAGTGTTAGCGAACGGGTTAGGATTAGGGGACGTGTGAGAGGAAGGCTTCGGGGAAAGGTTAGGGTTCGGGTTCTGGCTAGGGTTAGGGTTAGGGGATGGGGATGGTTTAGGGTCCAGGTGAGGGTACGACAACGCTATAGGGGGAGCGTACGTGGGAGGGCGTGGGTTAGTGTGAGCGTACCGGTTAGGATTAGGGGACGGGTGAGGGGAAGGCTTCGGGGAAGTGTTAGGGTTAGGGTTCGGGCTAGGGTTAGGGTTAGGGGACGGGGATGGTTTCGGGTCCAATTGAGGGTACGACAGCGGTTTAGGGGGAGCGTACGAGTGAGGGCGCGGGTTAGTGTGAGCGTACGGGTTAGGATTAGGGTACGAGTTAGGGGAACGCTTTGGGGAAGGGTTAGGTTTAGGGTTCGGCCTAGGGTTAGGGTTAGGGGACGGGCACGGTTTAAGGTCCAGGTGAGTGTAAGACAACACATTAGGGGGAGCGTACGTGTGAGGACGCGTGTTAGTGTGAGCGTACGGGTTAGGATTAGGGGACGGGTGAGGGGAAGGCTTCGGGGAAGGTTTAGTGTTAGGGTTCGGGCTAGGGTTAGGGTTAGGGGACGGGGACGGTTTAGGGCCCAGGTGAGGGTACGACAACGGTTTAGGGGTACCGTTCGTGTGAGGGCGCAGGTTAGTGTGAGCGTACGGGTTAGGATTAGGGGACGGGTGAGGGGAAGGCTTCGGGGAAGTGTTAGGTTTAGGGTTCGGGCTAGGGTTAGGGTTAGGGGAAGGGGACAGTTTAGGGTACAGGTGAGGGTACGACAATGATTTAGGGGGAGCGTACGTGCGAGGGCGCGGGTTAGTGTGAAAGTACAGGTTAGGATTAGGGGACGGGTGAGGAGAAGGCTTCGGGGAATGGTGAGGGTTAGGGTTCAGGCTAGGGTTAGGGTTAGGGGACGAGGACGGTTTAGGGTCCAGGTGAGAGTACGACAACGGTTTAGGGGGTGCGTACGTGTGAGGGCGCGGGTTAGTGTGAGCGTATGGGTTAGGATTAGGGGACGGTTGAGGGGAAGGTTTCGGGGAAGAGTTAGGGTTAGCGTTTGGGCTAGGGTTAGGGGTAGGGGACGGGGACGGTTTAGGGTCTAGGTGAGGGTACGCCAGCGGTTTAGCGGTAGCGTACGTGTGAGGGCGCGGGTTAGTGTGAGCGTATGGGTTAGGATTAGGGGACGGGTGAGGGGAAGGCTTCGGGGAATGGTTAGGGATAGGGTTCGGGCTAGGGTTAAGGTTAGGGGACGGGGATGGTTTAGGGCCCAGGTGAGGGTACGACAATGGTTTAGGGGGAGCGTACGTGTGAGGGCACGGGTTAGTGTGAGCTTACGGGTTAGGATTAGGGGACGGGTGAGGGGAAGGCTTCGGGGAAGGGTTAGGGATAGGGTTCGGGCTAGGGTTAGGGTTAGGGGACGGGGACGGTATAGGTTCCAATTGAGGGTACGACAACGGTTTAGGGGGAGCGTACGTGTGAGGGCGCTGGTTAGTGTCAGCGTACAGTTTAGGATTAGGGGACGGGTGAGGGGAAGGCTTCGGGGAAGGGTTAGGTTTAGGGTTCGGACTAGGGTTAGGGTTAGGTGACGGGGAGCGTTTAGGGTCCAGGTGAGGGTACGACAATGCTTTAGGGTGAGCGTACGTGTGAGGGCGCGGGTTAGTGTGAGCCTAAGGGTTAGGAATAGGGCACGGGTGAGGGGAAGGCTTCGGGGAAGGGTTAGGGTTAGGGTTCGGACTAGGGTTAGGGTTAGGGGACAGGGATGTATAGGTTCCAGGTGAGGGTACGACAACGGTTTAGGGGGAGCGTACGTGTGAGGGCGCAGGGTAGTGTGAGCTTACGGGTTAGTTTTAGGGGACGGGTGAAGCGAAGGCTTCGGGGAAGGGTTAGGGTTACGGTTCGGGCTAGGGTTAGGTTTAGGGAACGGGGACGGTTTAGGGTCCAGTTGAGGGTACGACAACGGTTTAGGGGGAGCGTACGTGTGAGGCGCGGGTTAGTGTGAGCGTACGGGTTAGGATTAGGGTACGGGTGAGGGGAAGGGTTAGGTTTAGGGTTCGGGCTAGGGTTAGGGTTAGGGGACGGGGACGGTTTAAGGTCCAGGTGAGGGTAAGACAACACTTTAGGGGGAGCGTACGTGTGAGGGCGCGTGTTAGTGTGAGCGTACGGGTTAGGATTAGGGGACGGGTGAGGGGAAGGCTTCAGGGAAGTATTAGGTTTAGGGTTCGGGCTAGGGTTAGTGTTAGGGAACGGGGACGGTTTAGGGCCAAGGTGAGGGTACGTCAGCGGTTTAGGGGGAGCGTACGTGTGAGGGCGCAGGTTAGTGTGAGCGTACGGGTTAGGATTAGAGGTGGGTGAGGGGAAGGCTTCGGGGAAGGGTTAGGGTTAGGGTTCAGGTTAGGGGACGGGGACGGTTTAGGGTCCAGGTGAGGGTACGACAACGGTTTAGGGGGAGCGTACGTGTGAGGGCACGGGTTAGTGTCAGCGTACGGGTTAGGATTAGGGGACGGGTTTGGGGAAGGCTTTGGGGAAGGGTTAGGGTTAGGGTTCGGGCTAGGGTTAGGGCTAGGGGACGTGGACGGTTTAGGGTCCAGGAGAGGGTACGACAATGGTTTAGGGGGAGCGTACGTGTGAGGGCGCGAGTTAGTGTGAGCATACTTGTTAGGATTAGGGGACGGGTGAGGGGAAGGCTTCGGGGAAGTGTTAGGGTTAGGGTTCGGGCTAGGGTTAGGGTTAGGGGACGGGGACGGTTTAGGGCCCAGGTGAGGGTACGTCAGCGGTTTAGGGGGAGCGAACGTGTGAGGGTGCGTGTTAGTGTGAGCGTACGGGTTAGGATTAGGGGACGGGTGAGGGGAAGGCTTCGGGGAAGGTTTAGGGTTAGGGTTCGGGCTAGGGTTAGGGTTAGGGGACGGGGACGGTTTAGGGTCCAGGTGAGGGTACGAAAACGCTTTAGGGGTAGCGTACGTGTGAGGGCGTGGGTTAGTGTGAGCGTACGGTTTAGGATTAGGGGACGGGTGAGGGGAAAGCTTCGGGGAAGTGTTAGGTTTAAGGGACGAGGACGGTTTAGGGTCCAGGTGAGGGTACGACAACGGTTTAGGGGGAGCGTACGTGTGAGGGCGCGGGTCAGTGTGAGCATATGGGTTAGGATTAGGGGACGGGTGAGGGGAAGGCTTCGGGGAAGGGTTAGGGATAGGGTTCGGGCTAGGGTTAGGGTTAGGGGACGGGGACGGTATAGGTTCCAATTGAGGGTACGACAACGGTTTAGGGGGAGCGTACGTTTGAGGGCGCTGGTTAGTGTCAGCGTACAGTTTAGGATTAGGGGACGGGTGAGGGGAAGGCTTCGGGGAAGGGTTAGGTTTAGGGTTCGGACTAGGGTTAGGGTTAGGTGACGGGGAGCGTTTAGGGTCCAGGTGAGGGTACGACAATGCTTTAGGGTGAGCGTACGTGTGAGGGCGCGGGTTAGTGTGAGCCTAAGGGTTAGGAATAGGGCACGGGTGAGGGGAAGGCTTCGGGGAAGGGTTAGGGTTAGGGTTCGGGCTAGGGTTAGGGTTAGGGGACGGGGATGTATAGGTTCCAGGTGAGGGTACAACAACGGTTTAGGGGGAGCGTACGTGTGAGGGCGCAGGGTAGTGTGAGCTTACGGGTTAGTTTTAGGGGACGGGTGAAGCGAAGGCTTCGGGGAATGGTTAGGGTTACGGTTCGGGCTAGGGTTAGGTTTAGGGAACGGGGACGGTTTAGGGTCCATTTGAGGGTACGACAACGGTTTATGGGGAGCGTACGTGTGAGGCGCGGGTTAGTGTGAGCGTACGGGTTAGGATTAGGGTACGGGTGAGGGGAAGGGTTAGGTTTAGGGTTCGGGCTAGGGTTAGGGTTAGGGGACGGGGACGGTTTAAGGTCCAGGTGAGGGTAAGACAACACTTTAGGGGGAGCGTACGTGTGAGGGCGCGTGTTAGTGTGAGCGTACGGGTTAGGATTAGGGGACGGGTGAGGGGAAGGCTTCAGGGAAGTATTAGGTTTAGGGTTCGGGCTAGGGTTAGTGTTAGGGAACGGGGACGGTTTAGGGCCCAGGTGAGGGTACGTCAGCGGTTTAGGGGGAGCGTACGTGTGAGGGCGCAGGTTAGTGTGAGCGTACGGGTTAGGATTAGAGGTGGGTGAGGGGAAGGCTTCGGGGAAGGGTTAGGGTTAGGGTTCAGGTTAGGGGACGGGGACGGTTTAGGGTCCAGGTGAGGGTACGACAACGGTTTAGGGGGAGCGTACGTGTGAGGGCACGGGTTAGTGTCAGCGTACGGGTTAGGATTAGGGGACGGGTTTGGGGAAGGCTTTGGGGAAGGGTTAGGGTTAGGGTTCGGGCTAGGGTTAGGGCTAGGGGACGTGGACGGTTTAGGGTCCAGGAGAGGGTACGACAATGGTTTAGGGGGAGCGTACGTGTGAGGGCGCGAGTTAGTGTGAGCATACTTGTTAGGATTAGGGGACGGGTGAGGGGAAGGCTTCGGGGAAGTGTTAGGGTTAGGGTTCGGGCTAGGGTTAGGGTTAGGGGACGGGGACGGTTTAGGGCCCAGGTGAGGGTACGTCAGCGGTTTAGGGGGAGCGAACGTGTGAGGGTGCGTGTTAGTGTGAGCGTACGGGTTAGGATTAGGGGACGGGTGAGGGGAAGGCTTCGGGGAAGGGTTAGGGTTAAGGTTCAGGCTAGGGTTAGGGTTAGGGGACGGGGACAGTTTAGGGTCCATGTGAGGGTACGACAACGCTTTAGGGGGAGCGTACATGTGAGGGCGTGAGTTAGTGTGAGCGTACGGGTTAGGATTAGGGGTGGGTGAGGGGAAGGCTTCGGGGAAGGGTTAGGGTTAGGGTTTGGGCTAGGGTTAGGGTTAGGGTGGGGACGGTTTAGGGTCCAGGTGAGGGTAGACAACGGTTTAGGGGGAGCGTACGTGTGAGAGCATGGGTTAGTGTGAGCGTACGGGTTAGGATTAGGGGACGGGTGAGGGGAAGGCTTCGGGGAAGGGTTAGGGTTAGGGTTCGGGCTAGGGTTAGGGTTAGGGGACGGGGATGGTTTCGGGTCCAGTTGAGGCTACGACAGCGGTTTAGGGGGAGGGTACGTGTGAGGGCGCGGGTTAGTGTGAGCGTATGTTTTAGGATTAGGGGACGGTGAGGAGAAGGCTTCTGGGAAGGGTTGGGGATAGTGTTTGGGCTAGGGTTAGGGTTAGGGGACGGGGACGGTTTAGGGTCCAGGTGAGGGTACGACAACGGTTTAGGGGGAGCGTACGTGTGAGGGCGCGGGTTAGTGTGAGCGTACGGGTTAGGATTAGGGGACGGGTTAGGGGAAGGCTTTGGGGAAGGGTTAGGGTTAGGGTTCGGGCTAGGGTTAGGGTTAGGGGATGGGGACGGTTTAGGGTCCAGGTGAGGGTACGACAATGGTTTACAGGGAGCGTACGTGTGAGGGCGTGGGTTATTGTGAGCGTACGGGTTAGGATTAGGGGACGTGTGAGGGGAGCGTTTCGGGGAAGGGTTAGGGATAGTGTTCGGGATAGGGTTAGGGGACAGGGACGGGGACGGTTTAGGGTCCAGGTGAGGGTATGACAACGGTTTAGTGGGAGCGTACGTGTGAGGGCGCGGGTTAGTGTAAGCGTACGGGTTAGGATTAGGGGACGGGTGAGGGGAAGGCTTCGGGGAAGGGTTAGGGTTAGGGTTCGGGCTAGGGTTAGGGTTAGGGAACGGGGACGGTTTAGGGTCCAGGTGAGGTTACGACACGGTATAGGGTGAGCGTACGTGTGAGGGCGCGGGTTAGTGTGAGCTTACGGGTTAGGATTAGGGGACGGGTGAGAGGAAGGCTTCGTGGAAGGGTTAGGGTTATGGTTCGGGCTAGGGTTAGTGTTAGGGACGGGGACGGTTTAGGGTCCAGGTGAGGGTACGACAATGGTTTAGGGGTAGCGTACGTGTGAGGGCGTGGGTTAGTGTGACCGAACAGGTTAGGATTATGGGACGGGTGAGGGGAAGGCTTCAGGGAAGTGTTAGGGTTAGGGTTCGGGTTAGGGTTAGGGTAAGGGGACGGGGACCGTTTTGGCTCCAGGTGAGGGTACGACAATAGTTTAGGGGGAGTGTACGTGTGAGGGCGCGGGTTAGTGTGAGCGTACGGGTTAGGATTACGGGTCGGGTGAGGGGAAGGCTTCGGGGAAGGGTTAGGGTTAGGGTTCGGGCTAGGGTTAGGTTTCGGGGACGGGGACAGTTTAGGGTCCAGGTGAGCGTACGACAACGGTTTAGGGGGAGCGTACATGTGAGGGCACGGGTTAGTGTGAGCGTACCGGTTAGGATTAGGGGACGGGTGAGGGGAAGGCTTCGGGGAAGGGTTAGGGTTAGGGTTCGGGCTACGGTTAGGGTTAGGGGACGGGGACGGTTTAGGGTCCAGTTGAGTGTAAGACAGCGCTTTAGGGGGAGGGTACGTGTGAGGGCATGGGTTAGTGTGAGCGTACGGTTTAGGATTAGGGGACGGGTGAGGGGAAGGCTTCGGGGAAGGGTTAGGGTTAGGGTTCGGGCTAGGGTTAGGGTTAGGGGACGGGGACGGTTTAGGGTCCAGGTGAGTGTACTACAACGGTTTAGGGGGAGCGTAAATGTGAGTGCGCAGGTTAGTGTGAGCGTACGGGTTAGGATTAGGGGACGGGTGAGGGGAAGGCTTCGGGGAAGGGTTAGGGTTAAGGTTCGGGCTAGGGTTAGGGTTAGGGGACGGGGACGGTTTAGGGTCCAGGTGAGGGAACGACAACGGTTTAGGGGGAGCGTACATGTGAGGGCGCGGGTTAGTGTGAACGTACGGGTTAGGATTAGGGGACGGGTGAGGGGAAGGCTTCGGGGAAGTGTTAGGGTTAGGGTTCGGGCTAGGGTTAGGGTTAGGGGACGGGGACGGTTTAGGTTCCAGGTGATGGTACGACAACGCTTTAGGGGGAGGGTACGTGTGAGGGCGCGGGTTAGTGTGAGCGTACGGGTTAGGATTAGGGGACGGTTGAGGGGAAGACTTCGGGGAAGACTAAGGGTTAGGGTTCGGGCTAGGGTTAGGGTTAGGGGACGGGGACGGTTTAGGGTCCAGGTGAGGGTACGACAACGGTTTAGGGGGAGCGTACGTGTGTGGGCGCTTGTTAGTGTGAGTTTACGGGTTAGGATTAGGGGACGGGTGAGGGGAAGACTTCGGGGAATGGTTAGGGTTAGGGTTCAGGCTAGGGTTAGGGTTAGGGGACAGGGATGGTTTAGGGTTCAGGTGAGGGTACGACAACGGTTTAGGGGGAGCGTACGTGTGAGCACGTGGTTTAGTGTGAGCGTACGTTTTAGGATTAGGGGACGGGTGAGGGGAAGGCTTTGGGGAAGGGTTAGGGTTAGGGTTCGGGCTAGGTTTAGGGTTAGGGGACGGGGACGGTTTAGGGTCCAGGTGAGGGTACTACAACGGTTTAGGGGGAGCGTAAATGTGAGTGCGCGGGTTAGTGTGAGCGTACGGGTTAGGATTAGGGGACGGGTGAGGGGAAGGCTTCGGGGAAGGGTAAGGGTTATGGTTCGGGCTAGGGTTAGGGTTAGGGTACGGGGACGGTTTAGTGTCCAGGTGAGGGTACGACAACGGTTTAGGGGGAGAATACGTGTGAGGGCGCGGGTTAGTGTGAGCGTACGGGTTAGGATTAGGGGACGGGTGAGGGGAAGGCTTCGGTGAAGGTTTAGGGTTAGGGTTCGGGCTAGGGTTAGGGTTAGGGGACGGGGACGGTTTAGGGTCCAGGTGAGGGTACGACAACGCTTTAGGGGGAGTGAATCTGTGAGGGTGCGGGTTAGTATGAGCGTACGGGTTAGGATTATGGGACGGGTGAGGGAAAGGCTTCGTGGAAAGGTTAGGGTTAGGGTTCGGGCTAGGGTTAGGTTTAGGGGACGGGGACGATTTAGGGTCCAGGTGAGGGTACGACAACGGTTTAGGGGGAGCGTACGTGTGAGGGCGCGAGTTAGTGTGAGCGTACGGTTTAGGATTAGGGGACGGGTGAGGGGAAGGCTTCGGGGAAGTGTTAGGGTTAGGGTTTGGGCTAGGGTTAGGGTTAGGGGACGGGGACGGTTTAGGGTCCAGGTGAGAGTACGACAACGCTTTAGGGGGAGCGTACGTGTGAGGGCGCGGGTTAGTGTGAGCGTACGGGTTAGGGTTAGGGGACAGGTGAGGGGAAGGCTTCGGGGAAGTGTTAGGGTTACGGTTCCGGCTAGGGTTAGGGTTAGGGGACGGGGACGGTTTAGGGTCCAGGTGAGGGTACGACAACGGTTTAGGGGGAGCGTACGTGTGAGGGCGCGGGTTAGTGTGAGTGTACCGGTTACGATTAGGGGACGGTTGAGGGGAAGGCTTCGGGGAAGGGTTAGGTTTAGGGTTCGGGCTAGGGTTAGGGTTAGGTGACGGGGACGGTTTAGGGTTCAGGTGAGGGTACGACAATGGTTTAGGGGGAGCGTACGTGTGAGGGCGCGGGTTAGTGTGAGCGTACGGGTTAGGATTAGGGGACGGGTGAGGGGAAGGCTTCGGGGAAGGGTTAGGGTTAGGGTTCGGGCTAGGGTTAGGGTTAGGGGACGGGGACGGTTTAGGGTACAGGTGTGGGTAAGACAACGCTTTAGGGGGAGCGAATGTGTGAGGGTGCGGGTTAGTATGAGCGTACGGGTTAGGATTATGGGACTGGTGAGTGGAAGGCTTCGTGGAAAGGTTAGGGTTAGGGTTCGGGCTAGGGTTAGGGTTAGGGGACGGGGACGATTTAGGGTCCAGGTGAGTGTACGACAACATTTTAGGGGGAGCATAAATGTGAGTGCGCGGGTTAGTGTGAGCGTACGGGTTAGGATTAGGGGACGGGTGAGGGGAAGGCTTCGGGGAAGGGTTAGGGTTAGGGTTCGGCTAGGGTTAGGGTTAGGGGACGGGGACGGTTTAGGGTCCAGTTGAGAGTAAGACAGCGCTTTAGGAGGAGGGTACGTGTGAGGGCGCGGTTTAGTGTGAGCCTACGGTTTAGGATTAGGGGACGTGTGAGGGGAAGGCTTCGGGGAAGGGTTAGGGTTAGGGTTCGGGCTAGGGTTAGCGTTAGGGGACAGGGACAGTTTAGGTTGCAGGTGAGGGTACGACAACGTTTTAGGGGGAGCGTACATGTGAGGGCGCGGTTAGTGTGAGCGTACGGTTAGGATTAGGGGACGGGTGAGGGGAAGGCTTCGGGGAAGGGTTAGGGTTAGGGTTCGGGCTAGGGTTAGGGTTAGGGGACGGGGACGGTTTAGGGTCCAGGTGAGGGTACGACAACGGTTTAGGGGGAGCGTACATGTGAGGGCACGGGTTAGTGTGAGCGTACGGGTTAGGATTAGAGGACGGGTGAGGGGAAGGCTTCGGGGAAGGGTGAGGGTTAGGGTTCGGGCTAGGGTTAGGGTTAGGGGTCAGGGACGGTTTAGGGTCCAGTTGAGTCTAAGACAGCGCTTTAGGGGGAGGGTACGTGTGAGGGCAAGGGTTAGTGTGAGCGTACGGTTTAGGATTAGGGGACGGGTGAGGGGAAGGCTTCGGGGAAGGGTTAGGGTTAGGGTTCGGGCTAGGGTTAGGGTTAGGGGACAGGGACGGTTTAGGGTCCAGGTGAGGGTACTACAACGGTTTAGGGGGAGCGTAAATGTGAGTGCGCAGGTTAGTGTGAGCGTACGGGTTAGGATTAGGGGACGGGTGAGGGGAAGGCTTCGGGGAAGGGTTAGGTTTAGATTTCGGGCTAGGGTTAGGGTTAGGGGACGGGGACGGTTTAGGGTCCCGGTGAGGGTACGACAATGGTTTAGGGGGAGCACACGTGTGAGGGCGCGGGTTAGTATGAGCGTACGGGTTAGGGTTAGGGGACGGGTGAGGGGAAGGCTTCGGGGAAGGGTTAGGGTTAGGGTTCGGGCTAGGGTTAGGGTTAGGGGACGGGGACGGTTTAGGGTCCAGGTGAGGGTACGACAACAGTTTAGGGGGAGCTTACGTGTGAGGGTGCGGGTTAGTGTGAGCGTACGGGTTAGGATTAAGGGACGGGTGAGGGGAAGGCTTCGGGGAAGGGTTAGGGTTAGGGTTCGGGCTAGGGTTAGCGTTAGGGGACAGGGACAGTTTAGGTTGCAGGTGAGGGTACGACAACGCTTTAGGGGGAGCGTACATGTGAGGGCGCTGGTTAGTGTGAGCGTACGGGTTAGGATTAGGGGACGGGTGAGGGGAAGGCTTCGGGGAAGTGTTAGGGTTAGGGTTCGGGCTAGGGTTAGGTTTAGGGGACGGGGACGGTTTAGGGTCCAGTTGAGTGTACGACAACGGTTTAGGGGGAGAGTACATGTGAGGGCACGTGTTAGTGTGAGCGTACGGGTTAGGATTAGGGGACGGGTGAGGGGAAGGCTTCTGGGAAGTGTTAGGGTTAGGGTTCAGGCTAGGGTTAGGGTTAGGGGACGGGGACGGTTTAGGGTCCAGTTGAGGGTACGACAGCGCTTTAGGGGGAGGGTACGTGTGAGGGTGCGGGTTAGTGTGAGCGTACGGTTTAGGATTAGGGGACGGGTGAGGGGAAAGCTTCGGGGAAGTGTTAGGGTTCGGGCTAGGGTTAGGCTTAGGTGACGGGGACGGTATAGGGTCCAGGTGAGGATACTACAACGCTTTACGGGGAGGGTACGTGTGAGGGCGCGGGTTAGTGTGAGCGTACGGGTTAGGATTAGGGGACGGGTGAGGGGAAGGCTTCAAGGAAGGGTTAGGGTTAGGGTTCGGGCTAGGGTTAGGGTTAGGGGACGGGGACGGTTTAGGGTCCAGGTGAGGGTACGACAACGCTTTAGGGGGAGCGAATGTGTGAGGGTGCGGGTTAGTATGAGCGTACGGGTTAGGATTATGGGACTGGTGAGGGGAAGGCTTCGTGGAAATGTTAGGGTTAGGGTTCGGGCTAGGGTTAGGGTTAGGGGACGGGGACGATTTAGGGTCCAGGTGAGGGTACGACAACGGTTTAGGGGGAGCGTACGTGTGAGGGCGCGAGTTAGTGTGAGCGTACGGGTTAAGATTAGGGGACGGGTGAGGGGAAGGCTTCGGGGAAGGGTTAGGGTTAGGGTTCGGGCTATGGTTAGGGTTAGGGGACGGGGACGGTTTAGGGTCCAGGTGACGGTACGACAATGGTTTAGGGGGAGCGTACGTGTGAGGGCGTGGGTTAGTGTGAGCGTACGGGTTAGGATTAGGGGACGGGTGAGGGGAAGGCTTCGGGGAAGGGTTAGCTTTAGGGTTCGGGCTAGGGTTAGGTTTCGGGGACGGGGACAGTTTAGGGTCCAGGTGAGCGTACGACCACGGTTTAGGGGGAGCGTACATGTGAGGGCACGGGTTAGTGTGAGCGTACCGGTTAGGATTAGGGGACGGGTGAGGGGAAGGCTTCGGGGAAGGGTTAGGGTTAGGGTTCGGGCTACGGTTAGGGTTAGGGGACGGGGACGGTTTAGGGTCCAGTTGAGTGTAAGACAGCGCTTTAGGGGGAGGGTACGTGTGAGGGCATGGGTTAGTGTGAGCGTACGGTTTAGGATTAGGGGACGGGTGAGGGGAAGGCTTCAGGGAAGGGTTAGGGTTAGGGTTCGGGCTAGGGTTAGGGTTAGGGGACGGGGACGGTTTAGGGTCCAGGTGAGTGTACTACAACGGTTTAGGGGGAGCGTAAATGTGAGTGCGCAGGTTAGTGTGAGCGTACGGGTTAGGATTAGGGGACGGGTGAGGGGAAGGCTTCGGGGAAGGGTTAGGGTTAAGGTTCGGGCTAGGGTTAGGGTTAGGGGACGGGGACGGTTTAGGGTCCAGGTGAGGGAACGACAACGGTTTAGGGGGAGCGTACATGTGAGGGCGCGGGTTAGTGTGAACGTACGGGTTAGGATTAGGGGACGGGTGAGGGGAAGGCTTCTGGGAAGTGTTAGGGTTAGGGTTCGGGCTAAGGTTAGGGATAGGGGACGGGGACGGTTTAGGGTCCAGTTGAGGGTACGACAGCGCTTTAGGGGGAGGGTACGTGTGAGGGCGCGGGTTAGTGTGAGCGTACGGTTTAGGATTAGGGGACGGGTGAGGGGAAGGCTTCGGGGAAGGGTTAGGGTTAGGGCTCGGGCTAAGGTTGGGGTGAGGGGACGGGGACGGTTTAGGGTCCTGGTGAGGGTACGACAACGCTTTACGGTAAGGGTACGTGTGAGGGCGCGGGTTAGTGTGAGCGTACGGGTTAGGATTAGGAGACGGGTGAGGGGAAGGCTTCGGGGAAGTGTTAGGGTTAGGGTTCGGGCTAGGGTAAGGGTTAGGGGACGGGGATGGTTTAGGTTCCAGGTGATGGTACGACAACGCTTTAGGGGGAGGGTATGTGTGAGGGCGCGGGTTAGTGTGAGCGTACGGGTTAGGATTAGGGGACGGTTGAGGGGAAGACTTCGGGGAAGACTAAGGGTTAGGGTTCGGGCTAGGGTTAGGGTTAGGGGACGGGGACGGTTTAGGGTCCAGGTGAGGGTACGACAACGGTTTAGGGGGAGCGTACGTGTGTGGGCGCTTGTTAGTGTGAGTTTACGGGTTAGGATTAGGGGACGGGTGAGGGGAAGACTTCGGGGAATGGTTAGGGTTAGGGTTCAGGCTAGGGTTAGGGTTAGGGGACAGGGATGGTTTAGGGTTCAGGTGAGGGTACGACAACGGTTTAGGGGGAGCGTACGTGTGAGCACGTGGTTTAGTGTGAGCGTACGGTTTAGGATTAGGGGACGGGTGAGGGGAAGGCTTTGGGGAAGGGTTAGGGTTAGGGTTCGGGCTAGGGTTAGGGTTAGGGGACGGGGACGGTTTAGGGTCCAGGTGAGGGTACTACAACGGTTTAGGGGGAGCGTAAATGTGAGTGCGCGGGTTAGTGTGAGCGTACGGGTTAGGATTAGGGGACGGGTGAGGGGAAGGCTTCGGGGAAGGTTTAGGGTTATGGTTCGGGCTAGGGTTAGGGTTAGGGTACGGGGACGGTTTAGTGTCCAGGTGAGGGTACGACAACGGTTTAGGGGGAGAATACGTGTGAGGGCGCGGGTTAGTGTGAGCATACGGGTTAGGATTAGGGGACGGGTGAGGGGAAGGCTTCGGGGAAGGGTTAGGGTTAGGGTTCGGGCTAGGATTAGGGTTAGGGGACGGGGACGGTTTAGGGTCCAGGTGAGGGTACGACAACGGTTTAGGGGGAGCGTACGTGTGAGGGCGCAGGTTAGTGTGAGCGTACGGGTTAGGATTAGGGGACGGGTGAGGGGAAGGCTTCGGGGAATTGTTAGGGTTAGGGTTCGGGCTAGGGTTAGGGTTAGGGGACGGGGACGGTTTAGGGTCCAGGTGAGAGTACGACAACGCTTTAGGGGGAGCGTACGTGTGAGGGCGCGGGGTAGTGTGAGCGTACGGGTTAGGGTTAGGGGACAGGTGAGGGGAAGGCTTCGGGGAAGTGTTAGGGTTAGGGTTCGGGCTAGGGTTAGGGTTAGGGGACGGGGACGGTTTAGGGTCCAGGTGAGGGTACGACAACTGTTTAGGGGGAGCGTACGTGTGAGGGCGCAGGTTAGTGTGAGCGTACGGGTTAGGATTAGGGGACGGGTGAGGGGAAGGCTTCGGGAAAGGGTTACGGTTAGGGTTCGGGCTGGGGTTAGGGTTACGGGATGGGGACGGTTTAGGGTCCAGGAGAGGGTACGACAACAGTTTAGGGTGAGCGTACGTGTGAGGGCGCGGGTTAGTGTGAGTGTACGGGTTACGATTAGGGGACGGGTGAGGGGAAGGCTTCGGGGAAGGGTTAGGTTTAGGGTTCGGGCTAGGGTTAGGGTTAGGTGACGGGGACGGTTTAGGGTTCAGGTGAGGGTACGACAATGGTTTAGGGGGAGCGTACGTGTGAGGGCGCGGGTTAGTGTGAGCGTACGGGTTAGGATTAGGGGACGGGTGAGGGGAAGGCTTCGGGGAAGGGTTAGGGTTAGGGTTCGGGCTAGGGTTAGGGTTAGGGGACGGGGACGGTTTAGGGTACAGGTGTGGGTAAGACAACGCTTTAGGGGGAGCGAATGTGTGAGGGTGCGGGTTAGTATGAGCGTACGGGTTAGGATTATGGGACTGGTGAGTGGAAGGCTTCGTGGAAAGGTTAGGGTTAGGGTTCGGGCTAGGGTTAGGGTTAGGGGACGGGGACGGTTTAGGGTCCAGTTGAGAGTAAGACAGCGCTTTAGGAGGAGGGTACGTGTGAGGGCGCGGTTTAGTGTGAGCCTACGGTTTAGGATTAGGGGACGTGTGAGGGGAAGGCTTCGGGGAAGGGTTAGGGTTAGGGTTCGGGCTAGGGTTAGCGTTAGGGGACAGGGACAGTTTAGGTTGCAGGTGAGGGTACTACAACGTTTTAGGGGGAGCGTACATGTGAGGGCACGGGTTAGTGTGAGCGTACGGATTAGGATTAGAGGACGGGTGAGGGGAAGGCTTCGGGGAAGGGTGAGGGTTAGTGTTCGGGCTAGGGTTAGGGTTAGGGGTCAGGGACGGTTTAGGGTCCAGTTGAGTGTAAGACAGCGCTTTAGGGGGAGGGTACGTGTGAGGGCAAGGGTTAGTGTGAGCGTACGGTTTAGGATTAGGGGACGGGTGAGGGGAAGGCTTCGGGGAAGGGTTAGGGTTAGGGTTCGGGCTAGGGTTAGGGTTAGGGGACAGGGACGGTTTAGGGTCC
>NW_028138694.1:0-75000 GCF_964270905.1 Leucopleurus acutus | reverse complement strand
CTAAACCGTCCCCGTCCCCTAACCCTAACCCTAGCCCGAACCCTAACCCTAACGCTTCCCCGAAGCCTTCCCCTCACCCGTCCCCTAATCCTAACCCGTACGCTCACACTAACCCGCGCCCTCACACGTACGCTCCCCCTAAACCGTTGTCGTACCGTCACCTGGACCCTAAACCGTCCCCGTCCCCTAACCCTAACCCTAGCCCGAACCCTAACCCTAACCCTTCCCCGAAGCCTTCCCCTCACCCGTCCCCTAATCCTAACCCGTACGCTCACACTAACCCACGCCCTCACACGTACGCTCCCCCTAAACCGTTGTCATACCCTCACCTGGACCCTAAACCATCCCCGTCCCCTAACCCTAACCCTAGCCCGAACCCTAACCCTAACCCTTCCCCGAAGCCTTCCCCTCACCCGTCCCCTAATCCTAACCCGTACGCTCACATTAACCCGCGCCCTCACACGTACGCTCCCCCTAAACCGTTGTCATACCCTCACCTGGACCCTAAACCGTCCCCGTCCCCTAACCCCAACCCTAGCCCGAACCCTAACCCTAACCCTTCCCCGAAGCCTTCCCCTCACCCGTCCCCTAATCCTAACCCGTACGCTCACACTAACCCGCGCCCTCACACGTACGCGCCCCCTAAACCGTTGTCGTACCCTCACCTGGACCCTAAACCGTCCCCGTCCCCTAACCCTAACCCTAGCCCGAACCCTAACCCTAACGCTTCCCCGAAGCCTTCCCCTCACCCGTCCCCTAATCCTAACCCGTACGCTCACACTAACCCGCGCCCTCACACGTACGCTCCCCCTAAACCGTTGTCGTACCGTCACCTGGACCCTAAACCGTCCCCGTCCCCTAACCCTAACCCTAGCCCGAACCCTAACCCTAACCCTTCCCCGAAGCCGTCCCCTCACCCGTCCCCTAATCCTAACCCGTACGCTCACACTAACCCGCGCCCTCACACGTACGCTCCCCCTAAACCGTTGTCGTACCCTCACCTGGACCCTAAACCATCCCCGTCCCCTAACCCTAACCCTAGCCCGAACACTAACCCTAACCCTTCCCCGAAGCCTTCCCCTCACCCGTCCCCTAATACTAACCCGTACGCTCACACTAACCCGCGCCCTCACACGTACGCTCCCCCTAAACCGTTGTCGTACCCTCACCTGGACCCTAAACCGTCCCCGTCCCCTAACCCTAACCCTAGCCCGAACCCTAACCCTAACCCTTCCCCGAAGCCTTCCCCTCACCCGTCCCCTAATCCTAACCCGTACGCTCACACTAACCCGCGCCCTCACACGTACGCTCCCCCTAAACAGTTGTCGTACCCTCACCTGGACCCTAAACCGTCCCCATCCCCTAACCCTAACCCTAGCCCGAACCCTAACCATAACCCTTCCCCGAAGCCTTCCCCTCACCCGTCCCCTAATCCTAACCCGTACGCTCACACTAACCCACGCCCTCACACATACGCTCCGCCTAAACCGTTGTCGTACCCTCACCTGGACCCCAAACCGTCCCCGTCCCCTAACCTTAACCCTAGCCCGAACCCTAACCCTAACCCTTCCCCGAAGCCTTCCCCTCACCCGTCCCCTAATCCTAACCCGTACGCTCACACTAACCCGCGCCCTCACACGTACGCTCCCCCTAAACCGTTGTCGTACCCTCACGTGGACCCCAAACCGTCCCCGTCCCCTAACCCTAACCCTAGCCCGAACCCTAACCCTAACCCTTCCCCGAAGCCTTCCCCTCACCCGTCCCCTATTCCTAACCCGTACGCTCACACTAACCCGCGCCCTCACACGTACGCTCCGCCTAAACCGTTGTCGTACCCTCACCTGGACCCTAAACCATCCCCGTCCCCTAACCCTAACCCTAGCCCGAACCCTAACCCTAACCCTTCCCCGAAGCCTTCCCCTAACCCGTTCCCTAATCCTAACCCGTACGCTCACACTAACCCGCGCCCTCACACATACGCTCCCCCTAAACCGTTGTCGTACCCTCACCTGGACCCTAAACCGTCCCCGTCCCCTAACCCTAACCCTAGCCCGAACCCTAACCCTAACCCTTCCCCGAAGCCTTCCCCTCACCCGTCCCCTAATCCTAACCCGTACGCTCACACTAACCCGCGCCCTCACACGTACGCTCCCCCTAAACCGTTGTCGTACCCTCACCTGGACCCTAAACCATCCCCGTCCCCTAACCCTAACCCTAGCCCGAACCCTAACCCTAACCCTTCCCCGAAGCCTTCCCCTCACCCGTCCCCTAATCCTAACCCGTACGCTCACACTAACCCACGCCCTCACACGTACGCTCCCCCTAAACCGTTGTCGTACCCTCACCTGGACCCTAAACCATCCCCGTCCCCTAACCCTAACCCTAGCCCGAACCCTAACCCTAACCCTTCCCCGAAACCTTCCCCTCACCCGTCCCCTAATCCTAACCCGTACGCTCACACTAACCCGCGCCCTCACACGTACGCTCCCCCTAAACCGTTGTCGTACCCTCACCTGGACCCTAAACCGTCCCCGTCCCCTAACCCCAACCCTAGCCCGAACCCTAACCCTAACCCTTCCCCGAAGCCTTCCCCTCACCCGTCCCCTAATCCTAACCCGTACGCTCACACTAACCCGCGCCCTCACACGTACGCACCCCCTAAACCGTTGTCGTACCCTCACCTGGACCCTAAACCGTCCCCGTCCCCTAACCCTAACCCTAGCCCGAACCCTAACCCTAACGCTTCCCCGAAGCCTTCCCCTCACCCGTCCCCTAATCCTAACCCGTACGCTCACACTAACCCGCGCCCTCACACGTACGCTCCCCCTAAACCGTTGTCGTACCGTCACCTGGACCCTAAACCGTCCCCGTCCCCTAACCCTAACCCTAGCCCGAACCCTAACCCTAACCCTTCCCCGAAGCCTTCCCCTCACCCGTCCCCTAATCCTAACCCGTACGCTCACACTAACCCACGCCCTCACACGTACGCTCCCCCTAAACCGTTGTCATACCCTCACCTGGACCCTAAACCATCCCCGTCCCCTAACCCTAACCCTAGCCCGAACCCTAACCCTAACCCTTCCCCGAAGCCTTCCCCTCACCCGTCCCCTAATCCTAACCCGTACGCTCACATTAACCCGCGCCCTCACACGTACGCTCCCCCTAAACCGTTGTCATACCCTCACCTGGACCCTAAACCGTCCCCGTCCCCTAACCCCAACCCTAGCCCGAACCCTAACCCTAACCCTTCCCCGAAGCCTTCCCCTCACCCGTCCCCTAATCCTAACCCGTACGCTCACACTAACCCGCGCCCTCACACGTACGCGCCCCCTAAACCGTTGTCGTACCCTCACCTGGACCCTAAACCGTCCCCGTCCCCTAACCCTAACCCTAGCCCGAACCCTAACCCTAACGCTTCCCCGAAGCCTTCCCCTCACCCGTCCCCTAATCCTAACCCGTACGCTCACACTAACCCGCGCCCTCACACGTACGCTCCCCCTAAACCGTTGTCGTACCGTCACCTGGACCCTAAACCGTCCCCGTCCCCTAACCCTAACCCTAGCCCGAACCCTAACCCTAACCCTTCCCCGAAGCCTTCCCCTCACCCGTCCCCTAATCCTAACCCGTACGCTCACACTAACCCGCGCCCTCACACGTACGCTCCCCCTAAACCGTTGTCGTACCCTCACCTGGACCCTAAACCGTCCCCGTCCCCTAACCCTAACCCTAGCCCGAACACTAACCCTAACCCTTCCCCGAAGCCTTCCCCTCACCCGTCCCCTAATACTAACCCGTACGCTCACACTAACCCGCGCCCTCACACGTACGCTCCCCCTAAACCGTTGTCGTACCCTCACCTGGACCCTAAACCGTCCCCGTCCCCTAACCCTAACCCTAGCCCGAACCCTAACCCTAACCCTTCCCCGAAGCCTTCCCCTCACCCGTCCCCTAATCCTAACCCGTACGCTCACACTAACCCGCGCCCTCACACGTACGCTCCCCCTAAACCGTTGTCGTACCCTCACCTGGACCCTAAACCGTCCCCGTCCCCTAACCCTAACCCTAGCCCGAACCCTAACCCTAACCCTTCCCCGAAGCCTTCCCCTCACCCGTCCCCTAATCCTAACCCGTACGCTCACACTAACCCGCGCCCTCACACGTACGCTCCCCCTAAACAGTTGTCGTACCCTCACCTGGACCCTAAACCGTCCCCATCCCCTAACCCTAACCCTAGCCCGAACCCTAACCATAACCCTTCCCCGAAGCCTTCCCCTCACCCGTCCCCTAATCCTAACCCGTACGCTCACACTAACCCACGCCCTCACACATACGCTCCGCCTAAACCGTTGTCGTACCCTCACCTGGACCCCAAACCGTCCCCGTCCCCTAACCTTAACCCTAGCCCGAACCCTAACCCTAACCCTTCCCCGAAGCCTTCCCCTCACCCGTCCCCTAATCCTAACCCGTACGCTCACACTAACCCGCGCCCTCACACGTACGCTCCCCCTAAACCGTTGTCGTACCCTCACGTGGACCCCAAACCGTCCCCGTCCCCTAACCCTAACCCTAGCCCGAACCCTAACCCTAACCCTTCCCCGAAGCCTTCCCCTCACCCGTCCCCTAATCCTAACCCGTACGCTCACACTAACCCGCGCCCTCACACGTACGCTCCCCCTAAACCGTTGTCGTACCCTCACCTGGACCCTAAACCGTCCCCGTCCCCTAACCCTAACCCTAGCCCTAACCCTAACCCTAACGCTTCCCCGAAGCCTTCCCCTCACCCGTCCCCTAATCCTAACCCGTACGCTCACACTAACCCGCGCCCTCACACGTACGCTCCCCCTAAAGCGTTGTCGTACCCTCACGTGGACCCTAAACAGTCCCCGTACCCTAACCCTAACCCTAGCCCGAACCCTAACCCTAACCCTTCCCCGAACCCTTACCCTCACCCGTCCCATAAGCCTAAGCCGTACGCTAACACTAACCCGCGCCCTCACACGTACGCTCACCCTAAAGTGTTGTCGTACCCTCACCTGGACCATAAACCGTCCCCGTCCCATAACACTAACCCTAGCCCGAACCCTAACCATAACCCTTCCCCGAAGCCTTACCCTCACCCGTCCCCTAATCCTAAACCGTACGCTAAGACTTACCCGTGCCCTCACACGTACGCTCACCCTAAAGCGTTGTCGTACCTTCACCTGGACCGTAAACCGTCCCCGTCCCCGTCCCCTAATCCTAGCCCGAACCCTAACCCTAACCCTTCCCCGAAGCCTTCCCCTCACCCTTCCCCTAATCCTAACCTGTACGCTCACAGTAACCCGCGCCCTCACACGTACGCTCCCCCTAAACCGTTGTCGTACCCTCACCTGGACCCTAAACCGTCCCCGTCCCCTAACCCTAACCCTAGCCCGAACCCTAACCCTAACCCTTCCCGGAAGCCTTCCCTTCACCCGTCCCCTAATCCTAACCCGTACGCTCACACTAACCCGCGCCCTCACAAGTATGCTCCCCCGAAACCGTTGTCGTACCCTCACCTGGACCCTAAACCGTCCCCGTCCCCTAACCCTAACCCTAGCCCGAACCCTAACCCTAACCCTTCCCTGAAGCCTTCCCCTCACCCGTCTCCTAATCCTAACGCGTACGCTCACACTAACCCGCGCCCTCACACGTACGCTGCCCCTAAACCGTTGTCGTACCCTCACCTGGACCCTAAACCGTCCCCATGCCCTAAACCAAACCCTAGTCCGAACCCTAACCCTAAACCTTCCCCTCACCAGTCCCCTAATCCTAACCCATACGCTCACACTAACCCGCGCCCTCACACGTACGCTCCCCCGAAACCGTTGTGGTACCCTCACCTTGACCCTAAACCGTCCCCGTCCCCTAACCCTAACCCTAGCCCGAACCCTAACCCTAACCCTTCCCCGAAGCCTTCCCCTCACCCGTCCCCTAATCCTAACCCGTACGCTCACACTAACCCGCGCCCTCACACGTACGCTCCCCCTAAACCGTTGTCGTACCCTCACCTGGACCATAAACCGTCCCCATCCCCTAACGCTAACCCTAGCCCGAACCCTAATCCTAAACCTTCTCCGAAGCCTTCCCCTCACCCGTCCCCTAATCCTAACCCGTACGCTCACACTAACCCGCGCCCTCACACGTACGCTCCGCCTAAACCGTTGTCGTACCCTCACCTGGACCCTAAACCGTCCCCGTCCCCTAACCCTAACCCTAGCCCGAACTCTAACCCTAACCCTTCCCCGAAGCCTTCCCCTCACCCGTCCACTAATCCTAACCCGTACGCTCACACTAACCCGCGCCCTCACACGTACGCTCCCCCTAAACCGTTGTCGTACCCTCACCTGGACCGTAAACCGTCCGGGTCCCCTAACCCTAACCCTAGCCCGAATCCTAACCCTAACCCTTCCCCGAAGCCTTCCCCTCACCCTTCCCCTAATCCTAACCCGTACGCTGACACTAACCCGCGCCCTCACACGTACGCTCCGCCTAAACCGTTGTCATACCCTCACCTGGACCCTAAACCGTCCCCGTCCCCTAACCCTAACCCTAGCCCGAACCCTAACCCTAACCCTTCCCCGAAGCCTTCCCCTCACCCGTCCCCTAATCCTAACCCGTACGCTCACACTAACCCGCGCCCTCACACGTACGCTCCCCCTAAACCGTTGTCGTACCCTCACCTGGACCCTAAACCGTCCCCGTCCCCTAACCCTAACCCTAGCCCGAACCCTAACCCTAACCCTTCCCCGAAGCCTTCCCCTCACCCGTCCCCTAATCCTAACCCGTACGCTCACACTAACCCACGCCGTCACACGTACGCTCCCCCTAAGCCGTTGTCGTACCCTCACCTGGACTCTAAACCGTCCCCGTCCCCTAACCCTAACCCTAGCCCGAACCCTAACCCTAACCCTTCCCCGAAGCCTTCCCCTCACCCGTCCCCTAATCCTAACCCGTACGCTCACACTAACCCGCGGCCTCACACGTACGCTCCACCTAAACCGTTGTCGTACCCTAACCTGGACCCTAAACCGTCCCCGTCCCCTAACCCTAACCCTAGCCCGAACCCTAAACCTAACGCTTCCCCGAAGCCTTCCCCTCACCCGTCCCCTAATCCTAACCCGTACGCTCACACTAACCCGCGCTCTCACACGTACGCTTCCCCTAAACCGTTGTCGTGCCCTCACCTGGACTCTAAACCGTCCCCGTCCCCTAACCCTAACCCTAGCCCGAACCCTAACCCTAACCCTTCCCCGAAGCCTTCCCCTCACCCGTCCCCTAATCCTAACCCGTACGCTCACACTAACCCGCGCCCTCAAACGTACGCTCCCCCTAAACCGTTGTCGTACCCTCACCTGGACCCTAAACCGTCCCCGTCCCCTAACCCTAACCCTAGCCCGAACCCTAACCCTAACCCTTCCCCGAAGCCTTCCCCTCACCCGTCCCCTAATCCTAACCCGTACGCTCACACTAACCCGCGCCCTCACACGTACGCTCCCCCTAAACCGTTCTCGTACCCTCACCTGGACCCGAAACCGTCCCCATGCCCTAACCCTAACCCTAGCCCGAACCCTAACCCTAACACTTCCCCGAAGCCTTCCCCTCACTCGTCCCCTAATCCTAACCCGTACGCTCACACTAACCCGCGCCCTCACACGTACGCTCCGCCTAAACCGTTGTCGTACCCTCATCTGGACCCTAAACCGTCCCCGTCCCCTAACCCTAACCCTAGCCCGAACCCTAACCCTAACCCTTCCCCGAAGCCTTCCCCTCACCCGTCCCCTAATCCTAACCCGTACGCTCACACTAACCCACGCCCTCACACGTACGATCCCCCTAAACTGTTGTCGTACCCTCACCTGGACCCTAAACCGTCCCCGTCCCCTAACCCTAACCCTAGCCCGAACCCTAACCCTAACCCTTCCCCGAAGCCTTCCCCTCACCCGTCCCCTAATCCTAACCCGTACGCTCACACTAACCCGCGCCCTCACACGTACGCTCCCCCTAAACCGTTGTCGTACCCTCACCTGGACCCTAAACCGTCCCCGTCCCCTAACCCTAACCCTAGCCCAAACCCTAACCCTAACCCTTCCCTAAAGCCTTCCCCTCACCCGTCCCATAATCCTAACCCGTACGCTCACACTAACCCGCGCCCTCACACGTACGCTCCCCCTAAACCGTTGTCATACCCTCACCTGGACCCTAAACCGTGCCCGTCCCCTAACCCTAACCCTAGCCCGAACCCTAACCCTTCCCCGAAGCCTTCCCCTCACCCTTCCCCTAATCCTAACCCGTACGCTCACACTAACCCGCGCCCTCACACGTACGCTCCGCCTAAACCGTTGTCGTACCCTCACCTGGACCCTAAACCGTCCCCGTCCCCTAACCCTAACCCTAGCCCGAACCCTAACCCTAACCCTTCCCCTAACCCGTTCCCTAATCCTAACCCGTACGCTCACACTAACCCGCGCCCTCACACATACGCTCCCCCTAAACCGTTGTCGTACCCTCACCTGGACCCTAAACCATCCCCGTCCCCTAACCCTAACCCTAGCCCGAACCCTAACCCTAACCCTTCCCCGAAGCCTTCCCCTCACCCGTCCCCTAATCCTAACCCGTACGCTCACACTAACCCACGCCCTCACACGTACGCTCCCCCTAAACCGTTGTCGTACCCTCACCTGGACCCTAAACCATCCCCGTCCCCTAACCCTAACCCTAGCCCGAACCCTAACCCTAACCCTTCCCCGAAACCTTCCCCTCACCCGTCCCCTAATCCTAACCCGTACGCTCACACTAACCCGCGCCCTCACACGTACGCTCCCCCTAAACCGTTGTCGTACCCTCACCTGGACCCTAAACCGTCCCCGTCCCCTAACCCCAACCCTAGCCCGAACCCTAACCCTAACCCTTCCCCGAAGCCTTCCCCTCACCCGTCCCCTAATCCTAACCCGTACGCTCACACTAACCCGCGCCCTCACACGTACGCACCCCCTAAACCGTTGTCGTACCCTCACCTGGACCCTAAACCGTCCCCGTCCCCTAACCCTAACCCTAGCCCGAACCCTAACCCTAACGCTTCCCCGAAGCCTTCCCCTCACCCGTCCCCTAATCCTAACCCGTACGCTCACACTAACCCGCGCCCTCACACGTACGCTCCCCCTAAACCGTTGTCGTACCGTCACCTGGACCCTAAACCGTCCCCGTCCCCTAACCCTAACCCTAGCCCGAACCCTAACCCTAACCCTTCCCCGAAGCCTTCCCCTCACCCGTCCCCTAATCCTAACCCGTACGCTCACACTAACCCACGCCCTCACACGTACGCTCCCCCTAAACCGTTGTCATACCCTCACCTGGACCCTAAACCATCCCCGTCCCCTAACCCTAACCCTAGCCCGAACCCTAACCCTAACCCTTCCCCGAAGCCTTCCCCTCACCCGTCCCCTAATCCTAACCCGTACGCTCACATTAACCCGCGCCCTCACACGTACGCTCCCCCTAAACCGTTGTCATACCCTCACCTGGACCCTAAACCGTCCCCGTCCCCTAACCCCAACCCTAGCCCGAACCCTAACCCTAACCCTTCCCCGAAGCCTTCCCCTCACCCGTCCCCTAATCCTAACCCGTACGCTCACACTAACCCGCGCCCTCACACGTACGCGCCCCCTAAACCGTTGTCGTACCCTCACCTGGACCCTAAACCGTCCCCGTCCCCTAACCCTAACCCTAGCCCGAACCCTAACCCTAACGCTTCCCCGAAGCCTTCCCCTCACCCGTCCCCTAATCCTAACCCGTACGCTCACACTAACCCGCGCCCTCACACGTACGCTCCCCCTAAACCGTTGTCGTACCGTCACCTGGACCCTAAACCGTCCCCGTCCCCTAACCCTAACCCTAGCCCGAACCCTAACCCTAACCCTTCCCCGAAGCCTTCCCCTCACCCGTCCCCTAATCCTAACCCGTACGCTCACACTAACCCGCGCCCTCACACGTACGCTCCCCCTAAACCGTTGTCGTACCCTCACCTGGACCCTAAACCGTCCCCGTCCCCTAACCCTAACCCTAGCCCGAACACTAACCCTAACCCTTCCCCGAAGCCTTCCCCTCACCCGTCCCCTAATACTAACCCGTACGCTCACACTAACCCGCGCCCTCACACGTACGCTCCCCCTAAACCGTTGTCGTACCCTCACCTGGACCCTAAACCGTCCCCGTCCCCTAACCCTAACCCTAGCCCGAACCCTAACCCTAACCCTTCCCCGAAGCCTTCCCCTCACCCGTCCCCTAATCCTAACCCGTACGCTCACACTAACCCGCGCCCTCACACGTACGCTCCCCCTAAACCGTTGTCGTACCCTCACCTGGACCCTAAACCGTCCCCGTCCCCTAACCCTAACCCTAGCCCGAACCCTAACCCTAACCCTTCCCCGAAGCCTTCCCCTCACCCGTCCCCTAATCCTAACCCGTACGCTCACACTAACCCGCGCCCTCACACGTACGCTCCCCCTAAACAGTTGTCGTACCCTCACCTGGACCCTAAACCGTCCCCATCCCCTAACCCTAACCCTAGCCCGAACCCTAACCATAACCCTTCCCCGAAGCCTTCCCCTCACCCGTCCCCTAATCCTAACCCGTACGCTCACACTAACCCACGCCCTCACACATACGCTCCGCCTAAACCGTTGTCGTACCCTCACCTGGACCCCAAACCGTCCCCGTCCCCTAACCTTAACCCTAGCCCGAACCCTAACCCTAACCCTTCCCCGAAGCCTTCCCCTCACCCGTCCCCTAATCCTAACCCGTACGCTCACACTAACCCGCGCCCTCACACGTACGCTCCCCCTAAACCGTTGTCGTACCCTCACGTGGACCCCAAACCGTCCCCGTCCCCTAACCCTAACCCTAGCCCGAACCCTAACCCTAACCCTTCCCCGAAGCCTTCCCCTCACCCGTCCCCTAATCCTAACCCGTACGCTCACACTAACCCGCGCCCTCACACGTACGCTCCCCCTAAACCGTTGTCGTACCCTCACCTGGACCCTAAACCGTCCCCGTCCCCTAACCCTAACCCTAGCCCTAACCCTAACCCTAACGCTTCCCCGAAGCCTTCCCCTCACCCGTCCCCTAATCCTAACCCGTACGCTCACACTAACCCGCGCCCTCACACGTACGCTCCCCCTAAAGCGTTGTCGTACCCTCACGTGGACCCTAAACAGTCCCCGTACCCTAACCCTAACCCTAGCCCGAACCCTAACCCTAACCCTTCCCCGAACCCTTACCCTCACCCGTCCCATAAGCCTAAGCCGTACGCTAACACTAACCCGCGCCCTCACACGTACGCTCACCCTAAAGTGTTGTCGTACCCTCACCTGGACCATAAACCGTCCCCGTCCCATAACACTAACCCTAGCCCGAACCCTAACCATAACCCTTCCCCGAAGCCTTACCCTCACCCGTCCCCTAATCCTAAACCGTACGCTAAGACTTACCCGTGCCCTCACACGTACGCTCACCCTAAAGCGTTGTCGTACCTTCACCTGGACCGTAAACCGTCCCCGTCCCCGTCCCCTAATCCTAGCCCGAACCCTAACCCTAACCCTTCCCCGAAGCCTTCCCCTCACCCTTCCCCTAATCCTAACCTGTACGCTCACAGTAACCCGCGCCCTCACACGTACGCTCCCCCTAAACCGTTGTCGTACCCTCACCTGGACCCTAAACCGTCCCCGTCCCCTAACCCTAACCCTAGCCCGAACCCTAACCCTAACCCTTCCCGGAAGCCTTCCCTTCACCCGTCCCCTAATCCTAACCCGTACGCTCACACTAACCCGCGCCCTCACAAGTATGCTCCCCCGAAACCGTTGTCGTACCCTCACCTGGACCCTAAACCGTCCCCGTCCCCTAACCCTAACCCTAGCCCGAACCCTAACCCTAACCCTTCCCTGAAGCCTTCCCCTCACCCGTCTCCTAATCCTAACGCGTACGCTCACACTAACCCGCGCCCTCACACGTACGCTGCCCCTAAACCGTTGTCGTACCCTCACCTGGACCCTAAACCGTCCCCATGCCCTAAACCAAACCCTAGTCCGAACCCTAACCCTAAACCTTCCCCTCACCAGTCCCCTAATCCTAACCCATACGCTCACACTAACCCGCGCCCTCACACGTACGCTCCCCCGAAACCGTTGTGGTACCCTCACCTTGACCCTAAACCGTCCCCGTCCCCTAACCCTAACCCTAGCCCGAACCCTAACCCTAACCCTTCCCCGAAGCCTTCCCCTCACCCGTCCCCTAATCCTAACCCGTACGCTCACACTAACCCGCGCCCTCACACGTACGCTCCCCCTAAACCGTTGTCGTACCCTCACCTGGACCATAAACCGTCCCCATCCCCTAACGCTAACCCTAGCCCGAACCCTAATCCTAAACCTTCTCCGAAGCCTTCCCCTCACCCGTCCCCTAATCCTAACCCGTACGCTCACACTAACCCGCGCCCTCACACGTACGCTCCGCCTAAACCGTTGTCGTACCCTCACCTGGACCCTAAACCGTCCCCGTCCCCTAACCCTAACCCTAGCCCGAACTCTAACCCTAACCCTTCCCCGAAGCCTTCCCCTCACCCGTCCACTAATCCTAACCCGTACGCTCACACTAACCCGCGCCCTCACACGTACGCTCCCCCTAAACCGTTGTCGTACCCTCACCTGGACCGTAAACCGTCCGGGTCCCCTAACCCTAACCCTAGCCCGAATCCTAACCCTAACCCTTCCCCGAAGCCTTCCCCTCACCCTTCCCCTAATCCTAACCCGTACGCTGACACTAACCCGCGCCCTCACACGTACGCTCCGCCTAAACCGTTGTCATACCCTCACCTGGACCCTAAACCGTCCCCGTCCCCTAACCCTAACCCTAGCCCGAACCCTAACCCTAACCCTTCCCCGAAGCCTTCCCCTCACCCGTCCCCTAATCCTAACCCGTACGCTCACACTAACCCGCGCCCTCACACGTACGCTCCCCCTAAACCGTTGTCGTACCCTCACCTGGACCCTAAACCGTCCCCGTCCCCTAACCCTAACCCTAGCCCGAACCCTAACCCTAACCCTTCCCCGAAGCCTTCCCCTCACCCGTCCCCTAATCCTAACCCGTACGCTCACACTAACCCACGCCGTCACACGTACGCTCCCCCTAAGCCGTTGTCGTACCCTCACCTGGACTCTAAACCGTCCCCGTCCCCTAACCCTAACCCTAGCCCGAACCCTAACCCTAACCCTTCCCCGAAGCCTTCCCCTCACCCGTCCCCTAATCCTAACCCGTACGCTCACACTAACCCGCGGCCTCACACGTACGCTCCACCTAAACCGTTGTCGTACCCTAACCTGGACCCTAAACCGTCCCCGTCCCCTAACCCTAACCCTAGCCCGAACCCTAAACCTAACGCTTCCCCGAAGCCTTCCCCTCACCCGTCCCCTAATCCTAACCCGTACGCTCACACTAACCCGCGCTCTCACACGTACGCTTCCCCTAAACCGTTGTCGTGCCCTCACCTGGACTCTAAACCGTCCCCGTCCCCTAACCCTAACCCTAGCCCGAACCCTAACCCTAACCCTTCCCCGAAGCCTTCCCCTCACCCGTCCCCTAATCCTAACCCGTACGCTCACACTAACCCGCGCCCTCAAACGTACGCTCCCCCTAAACCGTTGTCGTACCCTCACCTGGACCCTAAACCGTCCCCGTCCCCTAACCCTAACCCTAGCCCGAACCCTAACCCTAACCCTTCCCCGAAGCCTTCCCCTCACCCGTCCCCTAATCCTAACCCGTACGCTCACACTAACCCGCGCCCTCACACGTACGCTCCCCCTAAACCGTTCTCGTACCCTCACCTGGACCCGAAACCGTCCCCATGCCCTAACCCTAACCCTAGCCCGAACCCTAACCCTAACACTTCCCCGAAGCCTTCCCCTCACTCGTCCCCTAATCCTAACCCGTACGCTCACACTAACCCGCGCCCTCACACGTACGCTCCGCCTAAACCGTTGTCGTACCCTCATCTGGACCCTAAACCGTCCCCGTCCCCTAACCCTAACCCTAGCCCGAACCCTAACCCTAACCCTTCCCCGAAGCCTTCCCCTCACCCGTCCCCTAATCCTAACCCGTACGCTCACACTAACCCACGCCCTCACACGTACGATCCCCCTAAACTGTTGTCGTACCCTCACCTGGACCCTAAACCGTCCCCGTCCCCTAACCCTAACCCTAGCCCGAACCCTAACCCTAACCCTTCCCCGAAGCCTTCCCCTCACCCGTCCCCTAATCCTAACCCGTACGCTCACACTAACCCGCGCCCTCACACGTACGCTCCCCCTAAACCGTTGTCGTACCCTCACCTGGACCCTAAACCGTCCCCGTCCCCTAACCCTAACCCTAGCCCAAACCCTAACCCTAACCCTTCCCTAAAGCCTTCCCCTCACCCGTCCCATAATCCTAACCCGTACGCTCACACTAACCCGCGCCCTCACACGTACGCTCCCCCTAAACCGTTGTCATACCCTCACCTGGACCCTAAACCGTGCCCGTCCCCTAACCCTAACCCTAGCCCGAACCCTAACCCTTCCCCGAAGCCTTCCCCTCACCCTTCCCCTAATCCTAACCCGTACGCTCACACTAACCCGCGCCCTCACACGTACGCTCCGCCTAAACCGTTGTCGTACCCTCACCTGGACCCTAAACCGTCCCCGTCCCCTAACCCTAACCCTAGCCCGAACCCTAACCCTAACCCTTCCCCTAACCCGTTCCCTAATCCTAACCCGTACGCTCACACTAACCCGCGCCCTCACACATACGCTCCCCCTAAACCGTTGTCGTACCCTCACCTGGACCCTAAACCGTCCCCGTCCCCTAACCCTAACCCTAGCCCGAACCCTAACCCTAACCCTTCCCCGAAGCCTTCCCCTCACCCGTCCCCTAATCCTAACCCGTACGCTCACACTAACCCGCGCCCTCACACGTACGCTCCCCCTAAACCGTTGTCGTACCCTCACCTGGACCCTAAACCATCCCCGTCCCCTAACCCTAACCCTAGCCCGAACCCTAACCCTAACCCTTCCCCGAAGCCTTCCCCTCACCCGTCCCCTAATCCTAACCCGTACGCTCACACTAACCCACGCCCTCACACGTACGCTCCCCCTAAACCGTTGTCGTACCCTCACCTGGACCCTAAACCATCCCCGTCCCCTAACCCTAACCCTAGCCCGAACCCTAACCCTAACCCTTCCCCGAAACCTTCCCCTCACCCGTCCCCTAATCCTAACCCGTACGCTCACACTAACCCGCGCCCTCACACGTACGCTCCCCCTAAACCGTTGTCGTACCCTCACCTGGACCCTAAACCGTCCCCGTCCCCTAACCCCAACCCTAGCCCGAACCCTAACCCTAACCCTTCCCCGAAGCCTTCCCCTCACCCGTCCCCTAATCCTAACCCGTACGCTCACACTAACCCGCGCCCTCACACGTACGCACCCCCTAAACCGTTGTCGTACCCTCACCTGGACCCTAAACCGTCCCCGTCCCCTAACCCTAACCCTAGCCCGAACCCTAACCCTAACGCTTCCCCGAAGCCTTCCCCTCACCCGTCCCCTAATCCTAACCCGTACGCTCACACTAACCCGCGCCCTCACACGTACGCTCCCCCTAAACCGTTGTCGTACCGTCACCTGGACCCTAAACCGTCCCCGTCCCCTAACCCTAACCCTAGCCCGAACCCTAACCCTAACCCTTCCCCGAAGCCTTCCCCTCACCCGTCCCCTAATCCTAACCCGTACGCTCACACTAACCCACGCCCTCACACGTACGCTCCCCCTAAACCGTTGTCATACCCTCACCTGGACCCTAAACCATCCCCGTCCCCTAACCCTAACCCTAGCCCGAACCCTAACCCTAACCCTTCCCCGAAGCCTTCCCCTCACCCGTCCCCTAATCCTAACCCGTACGCTCACATTAACCCGCGCCCTCACACGTACGCTCCCCCTAAACCGTTGTCATACCCTCACCTGGACCCTAAACCGTCCCCGTCCCCTAACCCCAACCCTAGCCCGAACCCTAACCCTAACCCTTCCCCGAAGCCTTCCCCTCACCCGTCCCCTAATCCTAACCCGTACGCTCACACTAACCCGCGCCCTCACACGTACGCGCCCCCTAAACCGTTGTCGTACCCTCACCTGGACCCTAAACCGTCCCCGTCCCCTAACCCTAACCCTAGCCCGAACCCTAACCCTAACGCTTCCCCGAAGCCTTCCCCTCACCCGTCCCCTAATCCTAACCCGTACGCTCACACTAACCCGCGCCCTCACACGTACGCTCCCCCTAAACCGTTGTCGTACCGTCACCTGGACCCTAAACCGTCCCCGTCCCCTAACCCTAACCCTAGCCCGAACCCTAACCCTAACCCTTCCCCGAAGCCTTCCCCTCACCCGTCCCCTAATCCTAACCCGTACGCTCACACTAACCCGCGCCCTCACACGTACGCTCCCCCTAAACCGTTGTCGTACCCTCACCTGGACCCTAAACCATCCCCGTCCCCTAACCCTAACCCTAGCCCGAACACTAACCCTAACCCTTCCCCGAAGCCTTCCCCTCACCCGTCCCCTAATACTAACCCGTACGCTCACACTAACCCGCGCCCTCACACGTACGCTCCCCCTAAACCGTTGTCGTACCCTCACCTGGACCCTAAACCGTCCCCGTCCCCTAACCCTATCCCTAGCCCGAACCCTAACCCTAACCCTTCCCCGAAGCCTTCCCCTCACCCGTCCCCTAATCCTAACCCGTACGCTCACACTAACCCGCGCCCTCACACGTACGCTCCCCCTAAACAGTTGTCGTACCCTCACCTGGACCCTAAACCGTCCCCATCCCCTAACCCTAACCCTAGCCCGAACCCTAACCATAACCCTTCCCCGAAGCCTTCCCCTCACCCGTCCCCTAATCCTAACCCGTACGCTCACACTAACCCACGCCCTCACACATACGCTCCGCCTAAACCGTTGTCGTACCCTCACCTGGACCCCAAACCGTCCCCGTCCCCTAACCTTAACCCTAGCCCGAACCCTAACCCTAACCCTTCCCCGAAGCCTTCCCCTCACCCGTCCCCTAATCCTAACCCGTACGCTCACACTAACCCGCGCCCTCACACGTACGCTCCCCCTAAACCGTTGTCGTACCCTCACGTGGACCCCAAACCGTCCCCGTCCCCTAACCCTAACCCTAGCCCGAACCCTAACCCTAACCCTTCCCCGAAGCCTTCCCCTCACCCGTCCCCTATTCCTAACCCGTACGCTCACACTAACCCGCGCCCTCACACGTACGCTCCGCCTAAACCGTTGTCGTACCCTCACCTGGACCCTAAACCATCCCCGTCCCCTAACCCTAACCCTAGCCCGAACCCTAACCCTAACCCTTCCCCGAAGCCTTCCCCTAACCCGTTCCCTAATCCTAACCCGTACGCTCACACTAACCCGCGCCCTCACACATACGCTCCCCCTAAACCGTTGTCGTACCCTCACCTGGACCCTAAACCGTCCCCGTCCCCTAACCCTAACCCTAGCCCGAACCCTAACCCTAACCCTTCCCCGAAGCCTTCCCCTCACCCGTCCCCTAATCCTAACCCGTACGCTCACACTAACCCGCGCCCTCACACGTACGCTCCCCCTAAACCGTTGTCGTACCCTCACCTGGACCCTAAACCATCCCCGTCCCCTAACCCTAACCCTAGCCCGAACCCTAACCCTAACCCTTCCCCGAAGCCTTCCCCTCACCCGTCCCCTAATCCTAACCCGTACGCTCACACTAACCCACGCCCTCACACGTACGCTCCCCCTAAACCGTTGTCGTACCCTCACCTGGACCCTAAACCATCCCCGTCCCCTAACCCTAACCCTAGCCCGAACCCTAACCCTAACCCTTCCCCGAAACCTTCCCCTCACCCGTCCCCTAATCCTAACCCGTACGCTCACACTAACCCGCGCCCTCACACGTACGCTCCCCCTAAACCGTTGTCGTACCCTCACCTGGACCCTAAACCGTCCCCGTCCCCTAACCCCAACCCTAGCCCGAACCCTAACCCTAACCCTTCCCCGAAGCCTTCCCCTCACCCGTCCCCTAATCCTAACCCGTACGCTCACACTAACCCGCGCCCTCACACGTACGCACCCCCTAAACCGTTGTCGTACCCTCACCTGGACCCTAAACCGTCCCCGTCCCCTAACCCTAACCCTAGCCCGAACCCTAACCCTAACGCTTCCCCGAAGCCTTCCCCTCACCCGTCCCCTAATCCTAACCCGTACGCTCACACTAACCCGCGCCCTCACACGTACGCTCCCCCTAAACCGTTGTCGTACCGTCACCTGGACCCTAAACCGTCCCCGTCCCCTAACCCTAACCCTAGCCCGAACCCTAACCCTAACCCTTCCCCGAAGCCTTCCCCTCACCCGTCCCCTAATCCTAACCCGTACGCTCACACTAACCCACGCCCTCACACGTACGCTCCCCCTAAACCGTTGTCATACCCTCACCTGGACCCTAAACCATCCCCGTCCCCTAACCCTAACCCTAGCCCGAACACTAACCCTAACCCTTCCCCGAAGCCTTCCCCTCACCCGTCCCCTAATCCTAACCCGTACGCTCACATTAACCCGCGCCCTCACACGTACGCTCCCCCTAAACCGTTGTCATACCCTCACCTGGACCCTAAACCGTCCCCGTCCCCTAACCCCAACCCTAGCCCGAACCCTAACCCTAACCCTTCCCCGAAGCCTTCCCCTCACCCGTCCCCTAATCCTAACCCGTACGCTCACACTAACCCGCGCCCTCACACGTACGCGCCCCCTAAACCGTTGTCGTACCCTCACCTGGACCCTAAACCGTCCCCGTCCCCTAACCCTAACCCTAGCCCGAACCCTAACCCTAACGCTTCCCCGAAGCCTTCCCCTCACCCGTCCCCTAATCCTAACCCGTACGCTCACACTAACCCGCGCCCTCACACGTACGCTCCCCCTAAACCGTTGTCGTACCGTCACCTGGACCCTAAACCGTCCCCGTCCCCTAACCCTAACCCTAGCCCGAACCCTAACCCTAACCCTTCCCCGAAGCCTTCCCCTCACCCGTCCCCTAATCCTAACCCGTACGCTCACACTAACCCGCGCCCTCACACGTACGCTCCCCCTAAACCGTTGTCGTACCCTCACCTGGACCCTAAACCATCCCCGTCCCCTAACCCTAACCCTAGCCCGAACACTAACCCTAACCCTTCCCCGAAGCCTTCCCCTCACCCGTCCCCTAATACTAACCCGTACGCTCACACTAACCCGCGCCCTCACACGTACGCTCCCCCTAAACCGTTGTCGTACCCTCACCTGGACCCTAAACCGTCCCCGTCCCCTAACCCTAACCCTAGCCCGAACCCTAACCCTAACCCTTCCCCGAAGCCTTCCCCTCACCCGTCCCCTAATCCTAACCCGTACGCTCACACTAACCCGCGCCCTCACACGTACGCTCCCCCTAAACAGTTGTCGTACCCTCACCTGGACCCTAAACCGTCCCCATCCCCTAACCCTAACCCTAGCCCGAACCCTAACCATAACCCTTCCCCGAAGCCTTCCCCTCACCCGTCCCCTAATCCTAACCCGTACGCTCACACTAACCCACGCCCTCACACATACGCTCCGCCTAAACCGTTGTCGTACCCTCACCTGGACCCCAAACCGTCCCCGTCCCCTAACCTTAACCCTAGCCCGAACCCTAACCCTAACCCTTCCCCGAAGCCTTCCCCTCACCCGTCCCCTAATCCTAACCCGTACGCTCACACTAACCCGCGCCCTCACACGTACGCTCCCCCTAAACCGTTGTCGTACCCTCACGTGGACCCCAAACCGTCCCCGTCCCCTAACCCTAACCCTAGCCCGAACCCTAACCCTAACCCTTCCCCGAAGCCTTCCCCTCACCCGTCCCCTAATCCTAACCCGTACGCTCACACTAACCCGCGCCCTCACACGTACGCTCCCCCTAAACCGTTGTCGTACCCTCACCTGGACCCTAAACCGTCCCCGTCCCCTAACCCTAACCCTAGCCCTAACCCTAACCCTAACGCTTCCCCGAAGCCTTCCCCTCACCCGTCCCCTAATCCTAACCCGTACGCTCACACTAACCCGCGCCCTCACACGTACGCTCCCCCTAAAGCGTTGTCGTACCCTCACGTGGACCCTAAACAGTCCCCGTACCCTAACCCTAACCCTAGCCCGAACCCTAACCCTAACCCTTCCCCGAACCCTTACCCTCACCCGTCCCATAAGCCTAAGCCGTACGCTAACACTAACCCGCGCCCTCACACGTACGCTCACCCTAAAGTGTTGTCGTACCCTCACCTGGACCATAAACCGTCCCCGTCCCATAACACTAACCCTAGCCCGAACCCTAACCATAACCCTTCCCCGAAGCCTTACCCTCACCCGTCCCCTAATCCTAAACCGTACGCTAAGACTAACCCGTGCCCTCACACGTACGCTCACCCTAAAGCGTTGTCGTACCTTCACCTGGACCGTAAACCGTCCCCGTCCCCGTCCCCTAATCCTAGCCCGAACCCTAACCCTAACCCTTCCCCGAAGCCTTCCCCTCACCCTTCCCCTAATCCTAACCTGTACGCTCACAGTAACCCGCGCCCTCACACGTACGCTCCCCCTAAACCGTTGTCGTACCCTCACCTGGACCCTAAACCGTCCCCGTCCCCTAACCCTAACCCTAGCCCGAACCCTAACCCTAACCCTTCCCGGAAGCCTTCCCTTCACCCGTCCCCTAATCCTAACCCGTACGCTCACACTAACCCGCGCCCTCACAAGTATGCTCCCCCGAAACCGTTGTCGTACCCTCACCTGGACCCTAAACCGTCCCCGTCCCCTAACCCTAACCCTAGCCCGAACCCTAACCCTAACCCTTCCCTGAAGCCTTCCCCTCACCCGTCTCCTAATCCTAACGCGTACGCTCACACTAACCCGCGCCCTCACACGTACGCTGCCCCTAAACCGTTGTCGTACCCTCACCTGGACCCTAAACCGTCCCCATGCCCTAAACCAAACCCTAGTCCGAACCCTAACCCTAAACCTTCCCCTCACCAGTCCCCTAATCCTAACCCATACGCTCACACTAACCCGCGCCCTCACACGTACGCTCCCCCGAAACCGTTGTGGTACCCTCACCTTGACCCTAAACCGTCCCCGTCCCCTAACCCTAACCCTAGCCCGAACCCTAACCCTAACCCTTCCCCGAAGCCTTCCCCTCACCCGTCCCCTAATCCTAACCCGTACGCTCACACTAACCCGCGCCCTCACACGTACGCTCCCCCTAAACCGTTGTCGTACCCTCACCTGGACCATAAACCGTCCCCATCCCCTAACGCTAACCCTAGCCCGAACCCTAATCCTAAACCTTCTCCGAAGCCTTCCCCTCACCCGTCCCCTAATCCTAACCCGTACGCTCACACTAACCCGCGCCCTCACACGTACGCTCCGCCTAAACCGTTGTCGTACCCTCACCTGGACCCTAAACCGTCCCCGTCCCCTAACCCTAACCCTAGCCCGAACTCTAACCCTAACCCTTCCCCGAAGCCTTCCCCTCACCCGTCCACTAATCCTAACCCGTACGCTCACACTAACCCGCGCCCTCACACGTACGCTCCCCCTAAACCGTTGTCGTACCCTCACCTGGACCGTAAACCGTCCGGGTCCCCTAACCCTAACCCTAGCCCGAATCCTAACCCTAACCCTTCCCCGAAGCCTTCCCCTCACCCTTCCCCTAATCCTAACCCGTACGCTGACACTAACCCGCGCCCTCACACGTACGCTCCGCCTAAACCGTTGTCATACCCTCACCTGGACCCTAAACCGTCCCCGTCCCCTAACCCTGACCCTAGCCCGAACCCTAACCCTAACCCTTCCCCGAAGCCTTCCCCTCACCCGTCCCCTAATCCTAACCCGTACGCTCACACTAACCCGCGCCCTCACACGTACGCTCCCCCTAAACCGTTGTCGTACCCTCACCTGGACCCTAAACCGTCCCCGTCCCCTAACCCTAACCCTAGCCCGAACCCTAACCCTAACCCTTCCCCGAAGCCTTCCCCTCACCCGTCCCCTAATCCTAACCCGTACGCTCACACTAACCCACGCCGTCACACGTACGCTCCCCCTAAGCCGTTGTCGTACCCTCACCTGGACTCTAAACCGTCCCCGTCCCCTAACCCTAACCCTAGCCCGAACCCTAACCCTAACCCTTCCCCGAAGCCTTCCCCTCACCCGTCCCCTAATCCTAACCCGTACGCTCACACTAACCCGCGGCCTCACACGTACGCTCCACCTAAACCGTTGTCGTACCCTAACCTGGACCCTAAACCGTCCCCGTCCCCTAACCCTAACCCTAGCCCGAACCCTAAACCTAACGCTTCCCCGAAGCCTTCCCCTCACCCGTCCCCTAATCCTAACCCGTACGCTCACACTAACCCGCGCTCTCACACGTACGCTCCCCCTAAACCGTTGTCGTGCCCTCACCTGGACTCTAAACCGTCCCCGTCCCCTAACCCTAACCCTAGCCCGAACCCTAACCCTAACCCTTCCCCGAAGCCTTCCCCTCACCCGTCCCCTAATCCTAACCCGTACGCTCACACTAACCCGCGCCCTCAAACGTACGCTCCCCCTAAACCGTTGTCGTACCCTCACCTGGACCCTAAACCGTCCCCGTCCCCTAACCCTAACCCTAGCCCGAACCCTAACCCTAACCCTTCCCCGAAGCCTTCCCCTCACCCGTCCCCTAATCCTAACCCGTACGCTCACACTAACCCGCGCCCTCACACGTACGCTCCCCCTAAACCGTTCTCGTACCCTCACCTGGACCCGAAACCGTCCCCATGCCCTAACCCTAACCCTAGCCCGAACCCTAACCCTAACACTTCCCCGAAGCCTTCCCCTCACTCGTCCCCTAATCCTAACCCGTACGCTCACACTAACCCGCGCCCTCACACGTACGCTCCGCCTAAACCGTTGTCGTACCCTCATCTGGACCCTAAACCGTCCCCGTCCCCTAACCCTAACCCTAGCCCGAACCCTAACCCTAACCCTTCCCCGAAGCCTTCCCCTCACCCGTCCCCTAATCCTAACCCGTACGCTCACACTAACCCACGCCCTCACACGTACGATCCCCCTAAACTGTTGTCGTACCCTCACCTGGACCCTAAACCGTCCCCGTCCCCTAACCCTAACCCTAGCCCGAACCCTAACCCTAACCCTTCCCCGAAGCCTTCCCCTCACCCGTCCCCTAATCCTAACCCGTACGCTCACACTAACCCGCGCCCTCACACGTACGCTCCCCCTAAACCGTTGTCGTACCCTCACCTGGACCCTAAACCGTCCCCGTCCCCTAACCCTAACCCTAGCCCGAACCCTAACCCTAACCCTTCCCTAAAGCCTTCCCCTCACCCGTCCCATAATCCTAACCCGTATGCTCACACTAACCCGCGCCCTCACACGTACGCTCCCCCTAAACCGTTGTCATACCCTCACCTGGACCCTAAACCGTGCCCGTCCCCTAACCCTAACCCTAGCCCGAACCCTAACCCTTCCCCGAAGCCTTCCCCTCACCCTTCCCCTAATCCTAACCCGTACGCTCACACTAACCCGCGCCCTCACACATACGCTCCCCCTAAACCGTTGTCGTACCCTCACCTGGACCTCAAACCGTCCCCGTCCCCTAACCCTAACCCTAGCCCGAACCCTAACCCTAACCCTTCCCTGAAGCTTTCCCCTCACCCGTCCCCTAATCCTAACCCGTACGCTCACACTAACCCGCGCCCTCACACGTACGCTCCCCCTAAACCGTTGTCGTACCCTCACCTGGACCCTAAACCGTCCCCGTCCCCTAACCCTAACCCTAGCCCAAACCCTAACCCTAACCCTTCCCCGAAGCCTTCCCCTCACCCGTCCCCTAATCCTAACCCTTACACTCACACTAACCCGCGCCCTCACACGTACGCTCACCCTAAACCGTTGTCGTACCCTCACCTGGACCCTAAACCGTCCCCATCCCCTAACCCTAACCCTAGCCCGAAACCTAACCCTAACGCTTCCCCGAAGCCTTCCCCTCACCCGTCCCCTAATCCTAACAATATGCTCACACTAACCCGCGCCCTCACACGTACGCTCCCCCTAAACCGTTGTCGTACCCTCACCTGGACCCTAAACCGTCCCCGTCCCCTAACCCTAACCCTAGCCCGAACCCTAACCCTAACGCTTCCCCGAAGCCTTCCCCTCACCCGTCCCCTAATCCTATCCCGTAAGCTCACACTAACCCACGCCCTCACACGTACGCTCCCCCTAAACCGTTTTCGTACCCTCACCTGGACCCTAAACCGTCCCCATCCCCTAACCCTAACCCTAGCCCGAACCCTAACCCTAACCCTTCCCAGAAGCCTTCCCCTCACCCGTCCCCTAATCCTAACCCGTACGCTCACACTAACCCGCGCCCTCATACGTACGCTCCCCCTAAACCGTTGTCGTACCCTCACCTGGACCCTAAACCGTCCCCGTCCCCTAACCCTAACCCTAGCCCGAACCCTAACCCTTACCCTTCCCCGAAGCCTTCCCCTCACCCGTCCCCTAATCCTAACCCGTACGCTCACACTAACCCGCGCCCTCACACGTACGCTCCCCCTAAACCGTTGTCGTACCCTCACCTGGACCCTAAACCGTCCCCGTCCCCTAACCCTAACCCTAGCCCGAACCCTATCCCTAACCCTTCCCCGAAGCCTTCCCCTCACCCGTCCCCTAATCCTAACCCGTACGCTCACACTAACCCGCGCCCTCACACGTACGCTCCCCCTAAACCGTTGTAGTACACTCACCTGGACCCTAAACCGTCCCCGTCCCCTAACCCTAACCCTAGCCCAAACCCTAACCCTAACCCTTCCCCGAAGCCTTCCCCTCACCCGTCCCCTAATCCTAACCCGTACGCTCACACTAACCCGCGCCCTCACACGTACGCTCCCCCTAAACCGTTGTCGTACCATCACCTGGACCCTAAACCGTCCCCGTCCCCTAACCCTAACCCTAGCCCGAACCCTAACCCTAACCCTTCCCCGAAGCCTTCCCCTCACCCGTCCCCTAATCCTAACCCGTACGCTCACACTAACCCGCGCCCTCACACGTACGCTCCCCCTAAACCGTTGTCGTACCCTCACCTGGACCCTAAACCGTCCCCGTCCCCTAACCCTAACCCTAGCCCTAACCCTAACCCTAACCCTTCCCCGAAGCCTTCCCCTCACCCGTCCCCTAATCCTAACCCGTACGCTCATACTAACCCGAGCCCTCACACGTACTCTCCCCCTAAACCGTTATCGTACCCTCACCTGGACCCTAAACCGTCCCCGTCCCCTAACACTAACCCTAGCCCGAACCCTAACCCTTCCCCGAAGCCTTCCCCTCACCCGTCCCCTAATCCTAACCCATACGCTCACACTAACCCGCGCCCTCACACGTACGCTCCCCCTAAACCGTTGTCGTACCCTCACCTGGACCCCAAACCGTCCCCGTCCCCTAACCTTAACCCTAGCCCGAACCCTAACCCTAACCCTTCCCCGAAGCCTTCCCCTCACCCGTCCCCTAATCCTAACCCGTACGCTCACACTAACCCGCGCCCTCACACGTACGCTCCCCCTAAACCGTTGTCGTACCCTCACCTGGACCCTAAACCGTCCCCGTCCCCTAACCCTAACCCTACCCCAAACCCTAACCCTAACCCTTCCCCAAAGCCTTCCCCTCACCCGTCCCCTAATCCTAACCCGTACGCTCACACTAACCCGCGCCCTCACACGTACGCTCCCCCTAAACCGTTGTCGTACCCTCACCTGGACCCTAAACCGTCCCCGTCCCCTAACCCTAACCCTAGCCCGAACCCTATCCCTAACCCTTCCCCGAAGCCTTCCCCTCACCCGTCCCCTAATCCTAACCCGTACGCTCACACTAACCCGCGCCCTCACACGTACGCTCCCCCTAAACCGTTGTAGTACACTCACCTGGACCCTAAACCGTCCCCGTCCCCTAACCCTAACCCTAGCCCAAACCCTAACCCTAACCCTTCCCCGAAGCCTTCCCCTCACCCGTCCCCTAATCCTAACCCGTACGCTCACACTAACCCGCGCCCTCACACGTACGCTCCCCCTAAACCGTTGTCGTACCATCACCTGGACCCTAAACCGTCCCCGTCCCCTAACCCTAACCCTAGCCCGAACCCTAACCCTAACCCTTCCCCGAAGCCTTCCCCTCACCCGTCCCCTAATCCTAACCCGTACGCTCACACTAACCCACGCCCTCACACGTACGCTCCCCCTAAACCGTTGTCGTACCCTCACCTGAACCCTAAACCGTCCCCGTCCCCTAACCCTAACCCTAGCCCGAACCCTAACCCTTCCCCGAAGCCTTCCCCTCACCCGTCCCCTAATCCTAACCCGTACGCTCACACTAACCCGTGCCCTCACACGTACGCTCCCCCTAAACCGTTGTCGTACCCTCACCTGGACCCCAAACCGTCCCCGTCCCCTAACCTTAACCCTAGCCCGAACCCTAACCCTAACCCTTCCCCGAAGCCTTCCCCTCACCCGTCCCCTAATCCTAACCCGTACGCTCACACTAACCCGCGCCCTCACACGTACGCTCCCCCTAAACCGTTGTCGTACCCTCACCTGGACCCTAAACCGTCCCCGTCCCCTAACCCTAACCCTAGCCCGAACCCTAACCCTAACCCTTCCCCGAAGCCTTACCCTCACCCGTCCCCTATTCCTAACCCGTACGCTCACACTAACCCGCGCCCTCACACGTACGCTCCCCCTAAACCGTTGTCGTACCCTCACCTGGACCCTAAACCGTCCCCGTCCCCTAACCCTAACCCTAGCCCGAACCCTAACCCTAACCCTTCCCCGAAGCCTTCCCCTCACCCGTCCCCTATTCCTAACCCGTACGCTCACACTAACCTGCGCCCTCACACGTACGCTCCCCCTAAACCGTTGTCGTACCCTCACCTGAACCCTAAACCGTCCCCGTCCCCTAACCCTAACCCTAGCCCGAACCCTAACCCTAACACTTCCCCGAAGCCTTCCCCTCACCCGTCCCCTAATCCTAACCCGTACGATCACACTAACCCGCGCCCTCACACGTACGCTCCCACTAAACCGTTGTCGTACCCTCACCTGGACCCTAAACTGTCCCCGTCCCCTAACCCTAACCCTAGCCCGAACCCTAACCCTTCCCCGAAGCCTTCCCCTCACCCGGCCCCTAATCCTAACCCGTACGCTCACACTAACCCGTGCCCTCACACGTACGCTCCCCCTAAACCGTTGTCGTACCCTCACCTGGACCCCAAACCGTCCCCGTCCCCTAACCTTAACCCTAGCCCGAACCCTAACCCTAACCCTTCCCCGAAGCCTTCCCCTCACCCGTCCCCTAATCCTAACCCGTACGCTCACACTAACCCGCGCCCTCACACGTACGCTCCCCCTAAACCGTTGTCGTACCCTCACCTGGACCCTAAACCGTCCCCGTCCCCTAACTCTAACCCTAGCCCGAACCCTAACCCTAACACTTCCCCGAAGCCTTCCCCTCACCCGTCCCCTAATCCTAACCCGTACGCTCACACTAACCCGCGCCCTCACACGTACGATCCCACTAAACCGTTGTCGTACCCTCACCTGGACCCTAAACCGTCCCCGTCCCCTAACCCTAACCCTAGCCCGAACCCTAACCCTTCCCCGAAGCCTTCCCCTCACCCTTCCCCTAATCCTAACCCGTACGCTCACACTAACCCGCGCCCTCACACGTACGCTCCCCCTAAACCGTTGTCGTACCCTCACCTGGACCTCAAACCGTCCCCGTCCCCTAACCCTAACCCTAGCCCGAACCCTAACCCTAACCCTTCCCTGAAGCCTTCCCCTCACCCGTCCCCTAATCCTAACCCGTACGCTCACACTAACCCGCGCCCTCACACGTACGCTCCCCCTAAACCGTTGTCGTACCCTCACCTGGACCCTAAACCGTCCCCGTCCCCTAACCCTAACCCTAGCCCGAACCCTAACCCTAACCCTTCCCCGAAGCCTTCCCCTCACCCGTCCCCTAATCCTAACCCTTACACTCACACTAACCCGCGCCCTCACACGTACGCTCCCCCTAAACCGTTGTCGTACCCTCACCTGGACCCTAAACCGTCCCCATCCCCTAACCCTAACCCTAGACCGAACCCTAACCCTAACCCTTCCCTGAAGCCTTCCCCTCACCCGTCCCCTAATCCTAACCCGTACGCTCACACTAACCCGCGCCCTCACACGTACGCTCCCCCTAAACCGTTGTCGTACCCTCACCTGGACCCTAAACCGTCCCCGTCCCCTAACCCTAAACCTAGCCCGAACCCTAACCCTAACCCTTCCCCGAAGCCTTCCCCTCACCCGTCCCCTAATCCTAACCCGTACGCTCACACTAACCCGCGCCCTCACATGTACGCTCCCCCTAAACCGTTGTCGTACCCTCACCTGGACCCTAAACCGTCCCCATCCCCTAACGCTAACCCTAGCCCGAACCCTAATCCTAAACCTTCTCCGAAGCCTTCCCCTCACCCGTCCCCTAATCCTAACCCGTACGCTCACACTAACCCGCGCCCTCACACGTACGCTCCGCCTAAACCGTTGTCGTACCCTCACCTGGACCCTAAACCGTCCCCGTCCCCTAACCCTAACCCTAGCCCGAACACTAACCCTAACCCTTCCCCGAAGCCTTCCCCTCACCCGTCCACTAATCCTAACCCGTACGCTCACACTAACCCGCGCCCTCACACGTACGCTCCCCCTAAACCGTTGTCGTACCCTCACCTGGACCGTAAACCGTCCGGGTCCCCTAACCCTAACCCTAGCCCGAATCCTAACCCTAACCCTTCCCCGAAGCCTTCCCCTCACCCGTCCCCTAATCCTAACCCGTACGCTCACACTAACCCGCGCCCTCACACGTACGCTCCCACTAAACCGTTGTCGTACCCTCACCTGGACCCTAAACCGTCCCCGTCCCCTAATCCTAACCCTAGCCCGAACCCTAACCCTTCCCAGAAGCCTTCCCCTCACCCGTCCCCTAATCCTAACCTGTACGCTCACACTAACCCGCGCCCTCACACGTACGCTCCCCCTAAACCGTTGTCGTACCCTCACCTGGACCCTAAACCGTCCCCGTCCCCTAACCCTAACCCTAGCCCGAACCCTAACCCTAACCCTTCCCCGAAGCCTTCCCCTCACCCGTCCCCTAATCCTAACCCGTACGCTCACACTATCCCGCGCCCTCACGCGTACGCTCCCCCTAAACCGTTGTCGTACCCTCACCTGGACCCTAAACCGTCCCCATCCCCTAACCCTAACCCTAGCCCGAACCCTAACCCTAACCCTTCCCCGAAGCCTTCCCCTCACCCGTCCCCTAATCCTAACCCGTACGCTCACACTAACCCGCGCCCTCACACGTACGCTCCCCCTAAACCATAGTCGTACCCTCACCTGGACCCTAAACCGTCCCCGTCCCCTAACCCTAACCCTAGCCCAAACCCTAACCCTAACCCTTCCCCGAAGCCTTCCCCTCACCCGTCCCCTAATCCTAACCCGTACGCTCACACTAACCCGCGCCCTCACACGTACGCTCCCCCGAAACCGTTGTCGTACCCTCACCTGGACCCTACACCGTTCCCGTCCCCTAACCCTAACCCTAGCCCGAACCCTAACCCTAACACTTCCCCGAAGCCTTCCCCTCACCCGTCCCCTAATCCTAACCCGTACGCTCACACTAACCCGCGCCCTCACACGTACGCTCCCCCTAAATCGTTGTCGTACACTCACCTGGACCCTAAACCGTCCCCGTCCCCTAACCCTAACCCTAGCCCGAACCGTAACCCTAAACCTTCCCCGAAGCCTTCCCCTCACCCGTCCCCTAATCCTAACCCGTACGCTCACACTAACCCGTGCCCTCACAGGTACGCTTCCCCTAAACCGTTGTCGTACCCTCACCTGGACCCTAAACCGTCCCCGTCCCCTAACCCTAACCCTAGCCCGAACCCTAACCCTAACCCTTCCCCGAAGCCTTCCCCTCACCCGTCCCCTAATCCTAACCCGTACGCTCACACTAACCCGCGCCCTCACACGTACGCTCCCCCTAAACCGTTGTCGTACCCTCACCTGGACCCTAAACCGGCCCCGTCCCCTAACCCTAACCCTAGCCAGAACCCTAACCCTACCCCTTCCCCGAAGCCTTCCCCTCACCCGTCCCCTAATCCTAACCCGTACGCTCACACTAACCCGCGCCCTCACACGTACGCTCCCACTAAACCGTTGTCGTACACTCACCTGGACCCTAAACCGTCCCCGTCCCCTAACCCTAACCCTAGCCCGAACACTAACACTAACCCTTCCCCAAAGCCTTCCCCTCACCCGTCCCCTAATCCTAACCCGTACGCTCACACTAACCCGCGCCCTTACACGCATGCTCCCCCTAAACCGTTGTCGTACCCTCACCTGGTCCCTAAACCGTACCCGTCCCCTAACCCTAACCCTAGCCCGAACCCTAACCCTAACCCTTCCCCGAAGCCTTCCCCTCACCCGTCCCCTAATCCTAACCCGTACGATCACACTAACCCGCGCCCTCACACGTACGCTCCCCCTAAACCGTTGTCGTACCCTCACCTGGACCCTAAACCGTCCCCGTCCCCTAACCCTAACCCTAGCCCGAACGCTAACCCTAACCCTTCCCCGAAGCCTTCCCCTCACCTGTACCCTATTCCTAACCCGTACGCTCACACTAACCCGCGCCCTCACACGTACGCTCCCCCTAAACCGTTGTCGTACCCTCACCTGGACCCTAAACCGTCCCCGTCCCCTAACCCTAACCCTAGCCCGAACCCTACCCCTAACCCTTCCCCGAAGCCTTCCCCTCACCCGTCCCCTAATCCTAACCCGTACGCTCACACTAACCCGGGTCCTCACACGTACGCTCCCCCTAAACCGTTGTCGTACCCTCACCTGGAACCTAAACCATCCCCGTCCCCTAACCCTAACCCTAGCCCGAACCCTAACCCTAACCCTTCCCCGAAGCCTTCCCCTCACACGTCCCCTAATCCTAACCCATACGCTCACACTAACCAGCGCCCTCACACGTACGCTCCCCCTAAACCGTTGTCGTACCCTCACCTGGACCCTAAACCGTCCCCGGCCCCTAACCCTAACCCTAGCCAGAATCCTAACCCTAACACTTCCCCGAAGCCTTCCCCTCACCCGTCCCCTAATCCTAACCCGTAAGCTCACACTAAACCACGCCCTCACATGTACACTCCCCCTAAACCGTTGTCGTACCCTCACCTGGACCCTAAACCGTCCCCGTCCCCTAACACTAACCCTAGCCAGAACCCTAACCCTAACCCTTCCCCGAAGCCTTCCCCTCACCCGTCCCCTAATCCTAACCCGTACGCTCACACTAACCCGCGCCCTCACACGTACGCTCCCCCTAAACCGTTGTCGTACACTCACCTGGACCCTAAACCGTCCCCGTCCCCTAACCCTAACCCTAGCCCGAACACTAACACTAACTCTTCCCCAAAGCCTTCCTCTCACCCGTCCCCTAATCCTAACCCGTACGCTCACACTAACCCGCGCCCTTACACGTACGCTCCCCCTAAACCGTTGTCGTACCCTCACCTGGTCCCTAAACCGTACCCGTCCCCTAACCCTAACCCTAGCCCGAACCCTAACCCTAACCCTTCCCCGAAGCCTTCCCCTCACCCGTCCCCTAATCCTAACCCGTACGCTCACACTAACCCGCGCCCTCACACGTATGCTCCCCCGAAACCGTTGTCGTACACTCACCTGGACCCTAAACCGTCCCCGTCCCCAAAGCCTAACCCTAGCCCGAACCCTAACCCTAACCCTTCCCCGAAGCCTTCCCCTCACCCGTCCCCTAATCCTAACCCGTACGCTCACACTAACCCGCGCCCTCACACATACGCTCCCCCTAAACCGTTGTTGTACCCTCACCTGGACCCTAAACCGTCCCCGTCCCCTAACCCTAACCCTAGCCCGAACCGTAACCCTAACCCTTCCCGGAAGCCTTCCCCTCACCCGTCCCCTAATCCTAACCCGTACGCTCACACTAACCCGCGCCCTCACACGTACGCTCCGCCTAAACCGTTCTCGTACCCTCACCTGGACCCTAAATCGTCCCCGTCCCCTAACCCTAACCCTAGCCCGAACCCTAACCCTAACCCTTCCCCGAAGCCTTCCCCTCACCCGTCCCCTAATCCTAACCCGTACGCTGACACTAACCCGCGCCCTCACACGTACGCTCCCCCTAAACCGTTGTCGTACCCTCACCTGGACCCTAAACCGTCCCCGTCCCCTAACCCTAACCCTAGCCCGAACCCTAACCCTAACCCTTCCCCGAAGCCTTCCCCTCACCCGTCCCCTAATCCTAACCCGTACGCTCACACTAACCCGCGCCCTCACACGTACGCTCCCCCTAAACCGTTGTCGTACCCTCACCTGGACCCTAAACCGTACCCGTCCCCTAACCCTAACCCTAGCCCGAACCCTAACCCTAACCCTTCCCCGAAGCCTTCCCCTCACCCGTCCCCTAATCCTAACCCGTACGCTCACACTAACCCGCGCCCTCACACGTACGCTCCCCCTAAACTGTTGTCGTACCCTCACCTGGACCCTAAACCGTCCCCGTCCCCTAACCCTAACCCTAGCCCGAACCCTAACCCTAACCCTTCCCCGAAGCCTTCCCCTCACCCTTCCCCTAATCCTAACCTGTACGCTCACAGTAACCCGCGCCCTCACACGTACGCTCCCCCTAAACCGTTGTCGTACCCTCACCTGGACCCTAAACCGTCCCCGTCCCCTAACCCTAACCCTAGCCCGAACCCTAACCCTAACCCTTCCCGGAAGCCTTCCCTTCACCCGTCCCCTAATCCTAACCCGTACGCTCACACTAACCCGCGCCCTCACACGTATGCTCCCCCGAAACCGTTGTCGTACACTCACCTGGACCCTAAACCGTCCCCGTCCCCAAAGCCTAACCCTAGCCCGAACCCTAACCCTAACCCTTCCCCGAAGCCTTCCCCTCACCCGTCCCCTAATCCTAACCCGTACGCTCACACTAACCCGCGCACTCACACGTACGCACCCCCTAAACCGTTGTCGTACCCTCACCTGGATCCTAAATCATCCCCGTCCCCTAACCCTAACCCTAGCCCGAACCCTAACCCTAACCCTTCCCCGAAGCCTTCCCCTCACCCGTCCCCTAATCCTAACCCGTACGCTCACACTAACCCACGCCCTCACACGTACGCTCCCCCTAAACCGTTGTCGTACCCTCACCTGGACCCTAAACCGTCCCCGTCCCCTAACCCTAACCCTAGCCCGAACCCTAACCCTAACCCTTCCCTGAAGCCTTCCCCTCACCCGTCTCCTAATCCTAACGCGTACGCTCACACTAACCCGCGCCCTCACACGTACGCTGCCCCTAAACCGTTGTCGTACCCTCACCTGGACCCTAAACCGTCCCCATGCCCTAAACCAAACCCTAGTCCGAACCCTAACCCTAAACCTTCCCCTCACCAGTCCCCTAATCCTAACCCATACGCTCACACTAACCCGCGCCCTCACACGTACGCTCCCCCGAAACCGTTGTGGTACCCTCACCTTGACCCTAAACCGTCCCCGTCCCCTAACCCTAACCCTAGCCCGAACCCTAACCCTAACCCTTCCCCGAAGCCTTCCCCTCACCCGTCCCCTAATCCTAACCCGTACGCTCACACTAACCCGCGCCCTCACACGTACGCTCCCCCTAAACCGTTGTCGTACCCTCACCTGGACCCTAAACCGTCCCCATCCCCTAACGCTAACCCTAGCCCGAACCCTAATCCTAAACCTTCTCCGAAGCCTTCCCCTCACCCGTCCCCTAATCCTAACCCGTACGCTCACACTAACCCGCGCCCTCACACGTACGCTCCGCCTAAACCGTTGTCGTACCCTCACCTGGACCCTAAACCGTCCCCGTCCCCTAACCCTAACCCTAGCCCGAACTCTAACCCTAACCCTTCCCCGAAGCCTTCCCCTCACCCGTCCACTAATCCTAACCCGTACGCTCACACTAACCCGCGCCCTCACACGTACGCTCCCCCTAAACCGTTGTCGTACCCTCACCTGGACCGTAAACCGTCCGGGTCCCCTAACCCTAACCCTAGCCCGAATCCTAACCCTAACCCTTCCCCGAAGCCTTCCCCTCACCCGTCCCCTAATCCTAACCCGTACGCTGACACTAACCCGCGCCCTCACACGTACGCTCCGCCTAAACCGTTGTCATACCCTCACCTGGACCCTAAACCGTCCCCGTCCCCTAACCCTAACCCTAGCCCGAACCCTAACCCTAACCCTTCCCCGAAGCCTTCCCCTCACCCGTCCCCTAATCCTAACCCGTACGCTCACACTAACCCGCGCCCTCACACGTACGCTCCCCCTAAACCGTTGTCGTACCCTCACCTGGACCCTAAACCGTCCCCGTCCCCTAACCCTAACCCTAGCCCGAACCCTAACCCTAACCCTACCCCGAAGCCTTCCCCTCACCCGTGCCCTAATCCTAACCCGTACGCTCACACTAACCCACGCCGTCACACGTACGCTCCCCCTAAGCCGTTGTCGTACCCTCACCTGGACTCTAAACCGGCCCCGTCCCCTAACCCTAACCCTAGCCCGAACCCTAACCCTAACCCTTCCCCGAAGCCTTCCCCTCACCCGTCCCCTAATCCTAACCCGTACGCTCACACTAACCCGCGGCCTCACACGTACGCTCCACCTAAACCGTTGTCGTACCCTAACCTGGACCCTAAACCGTCCCCGTCCCCTAACCCTAACCCTAGCCCGAACCCTAAACCTAACGCTTCCCCGAAGCCTTCCCCTCACCCGTCCCCTAATCCTAACCCGTACGCTCACACTAACCCGCGCTCTCACACGTACGCTCCCCCTAAACCGTTGTCGTGCCCTCACCTGGACTCTAAACCGTCCCCGTCCCCTAACCCTAACCCTAGCCCGAACCCTAACCCTAACCCTTCCCCGAAGCCTTCCCCTCACCCGTCCCCTAATCCTAACCCGTACGCTCACACTAACCCGCGCCCTCAAACGTACGCTCCCCCTAAACCGTTGTCGTACCCTCACCTGGACCCTAAACCGTCCCCGTCCCCTAACCCTAACCCTAGCCCGAACCCTAACCCTAACCCTTCCCCGAAGCCTTCCCCTCACCCGTCCCCTAATCCTAACCCGTACGCTCACACTAACCCGTGCCCTCACACGTACGCTCCCCCTAAACCGTTCTCGTACCCTCACCTGGACCCGAAACCGTCCCCATGCCCTAACCCTAACCCTAGCCCGAACCCTAACCCTAACACTTCCCCGAAGCCTTCCCCTCACTCGTCCCCTAATCCTAACCCGTACGCTCACACTAACCCGCGCCCTCACACGTACGCTCCGCCTAAACCGTTGTCGTACCCTCATCTGGACCCTAAACCGTCCCCGTCCCCTAACCCTAACCCTAGCCCGAACCCTAACCCTAACCCTTCCCCGAAGCCTTCCCCTCACCCGTCCCCTAATCCTAACCCGTACGCTCACACTAACCCACGCCCTCACACGTACGATCCCCCTAAAGTGTTGTCGTACCCTCACCTGGACCCTAAACCGTCCCCGTCCCCTAACCCTAACCCTAGCCCGAACCCTAACCCTAACCCTTCCCCGAAGCCTTCCCCTCACCCGTCCCCTAATCCTAACCCGTACGCTCACACTAACCCGCGCCCTCACACGTACGCTCCCCCTAAACCGTTGTCGTACCCTCACCTGGACCCTAAACCGTCCCCGTCCCCTAACCCTAACCCTAGCCCGAACCCTAACCCTAACCCTTCCCTAAAGCCTTCCCCTCACCCGTCCCATAATCCTAACCCGTACGCTCACACTAACCCGCGCCCTCACACGTACGCTCCCCCTAAACCGTTGTCATACCCTCACCTGGACCCTAAACCGTGCCCGTCCCCTAACCCTAACCCTAGCCCGAACCCTAACCCTTCCCCGAAGCCTTCCCCTCACCCTTCCCCTAATCCTAACCCGTACGCTCACACTAACCCGCGCCCTCACACGTACGCTCCCCCTAAACCGTTGTCGTACCCTCACCTGGACCTCAAACCGTCCCCGTCCCCTAACCCTAACCCTAGCCCGAACCCTAACCCTAACCCTTCCCTGAAGCTTTCCCCTCACCCGTCCCCTAATCCTAACCCGTACGCTCACACTAACCCGCGCCCTCACACGTACGCTCCCCCTAAACCGTTGTCGTACCCTCACCTGGACCCTAAACCGTCCCCGTCCCCTAACCCTAACCCTAGCCCGAACCCTAACCCTAACCCTTCCCCGAAGCCTTCCCCTCACCCGTCCCCTAATCCTAACCCTTACACTCACACTAACCCGCGCCCTCACACGTACGCTCCCCCTAAACCGTTGTCGTACCCTCACCTGGACCCTAAACCGTCCCCATCCCCTAACCCTAACCCTAGCCCGAAACCTAACCCTAACGCTTCCCCGAAGCCTTCCCCTCACCCGTCCCCTAATCCTAACAATATGCTCACACTAACCCGCGCCCTCACACGTACGCTCCCCCTAAACCGTTGTCGTACCCTCACCTGGACCCTAAACCGTCCCCGTCCCCTAACCCTAACCCTAGCCCGAACCCTAACCCTAACGCTTCCCCGAAGCCTTCCCCTCACCCGTCCCCTAATCCTATCCCGTAAGCTCACACTAACCCGCGCCCTCACACGTACGCTCCCCCTAAACCGTTTTCGTACCCTCACCTGGACCCTAAACCGTCCCCATCCCCTAACCCTAACCCTAGCCCGAACCCTAACCCTAACCCTTCCCCGAAGCCTTCCCCTCACCCGTCCCCTAATCCTAACCCGTACGCTCACACTAACCCGCGCCCTCACACGTACGCTCCCCCTAAACCGTTGTCGTACCCTCACCTGGACCCTAAACCGTCCCCGTCCCCTAACCCTAACCCTAGCCCGAACCCTAACCCTTACCCTTCCCCGAAGCCTTCCCCTCACCCGTCCCCTAATCCTAACCCGTACGCTCACACTAACCCGCGCCCTCACACGTACACTCCCCCTAAACCGTTGTCGTACCCTCACCTGGACCCTAAACCGTCCCCGTCCCCTAACCCTAACCCTAGCCCGAACCCTATCCCTAACCCTTCCCCGAAGCCTTCCCCTCACCCGTCCCCTAATCCTAACCCGTACGCTCACACTAACCCGCGCCCTCACACGTACGCTCCCCCTAAACCGTTGTAGTACACTCACCTGGACCCTAAACCGTCCCCGTCCCCTAACCCTAACCCTAGCCCAAACCCTAACCCTAACCCTTCCCCGAAGCCTTCCCCTCACCCGTCCCCTAATCCTAACCCGTACGCTCACACTAACCCGCGCCCTCACACGTACGCTCCCCCTAAACCGTTGTCGTACCATCACCTGGACCCTAAACCGTCCCCGTCCCCTAACCCTAACCCTAGCCCGAACCCTAACCCTAACCCTTCCCCGAAGCCTTCCCCTCACCCGTCCCCTAATCCTAACCCGTACGCTCACACTAACCCGCGCCCTCACACGTACGCTCCCCCTAAACCGTTGTCGTACCCTCACCTGGACCCTAAACCGTCCCCGTCCCCTAACCCTAACCCTAGCCCTAACCCTAACCCTAACCCTTCCCCGAAGCCTTCCCCTCACCCGTCCCCTAATCCTAACGCGTACGCTCATACTAACCCGAGCCCTCACACGTACTCTCCCCCTAAACCGTTGTCGTACCCTCACCTGGACCCTAAACCGTCCCCGTCCCCTAACACTAACCCTAGCCCGAACCCTAACCCTTCCCCGAAGCCTTCCCCTCACCCGTCCCCTAATCCTAACCCATACGCTCACACTAACCCGCGCCCTCACACGTACGCTCCCCCTAAACCGTTGTCGTACCCTCACCTGGACCCCAAACCGTCCCCGTCCCCTAACCTTAACCCTAGCCCGAACCCTAACCCTAACCCTTCCCCGAAGCCTTCCCCTCACCCGTCCCCTAATCCTAACCCGTACGCTCACACTAACCCGCGCCCTCACACGTACGCTCCCCCTAAACCGTTGTCGTACCCTCACCTGGACCCTAAACCGTCCCCGTCCCCTAACCCTAACCCTACCCCGAACCCTAACCCTAACCCTTCCCCAAAGCCTTCCCCTCACCCGTCCCCTAATCCTAACCCGTACGCTCACACTAACCCGCGCCCTCACACGTACGCTCCCCCTAAACCGTTGTCGTACCCTCACCTGGACCCTAAACCGTCCCCGTCCCCTAACTCTAACCCTAGCCCGAACCCTAACCCTAACCCTTCCCCGAAGCCTTCCCCTCACCCGTCCCCTAATCCTAACCCGTACGCTCACACTAACCCGCGCCCTCACACGTACGATCCCACTAAACCTTTGTCGTACCCTCACCTGGACCCTAAACCGTCCCCGTCCCCTAACCCTAACCCTAGCCCGAACCCTAACCCTAACCCTTCCCCGAAGCCTTCCCCTCACCCGTCCCCTAATCCTAACCCGTACGCTCACACTAACCCGCGCCCTCACACGTACGCTCCCCCTAAACCGTTGTCGTACCCTCACGTGGACCCCAAACCGTCCCCGTCCCCTAACCCTAACCCTAGCCCGAACCCTAACCCTAACCCTTCCCCGAAGCCTTCCCCTCACCCGTCCCCTAATCCTAACCCGTACGCTCACACTAACCCGCGCCCTCACACGTACGCTCCCCCGAAACCGTTGTCGTACCCTCACCTGGACCCTACACCGTTCCCGTCCCCTAACCCTAACCCTAGCCCGAACCCTAACCCTAACACTTCCCCGAAGCCTTCCCCTCACCCGTCCCCTAATCCTAACCCGTACGCTCACACTAACCCGCGCCCTCACACGTACGCTCCCCCTAAATCGTTGTCGTACACTCACCTGGACCCTAAACCGTCCCCGTCCCCTAACCCTAACCCTAGCCCGAACCCTAACCCTAAACCTTCCCCGAAGCCTTCCCCTCACCCGTCCCCTAATCCTAACCCGTACGCTCACACTAACCCGTGCCCTCACAGGTACGCTTCCCCTAAACCGTTGTCGTACCCTCACCTGGACCCTAAACCGTCCCCGTCCCCTAACCCTAACCCTAGCCCGAACCCTAACCCTAACCCTTCCCCGAAGCCTTCCCCTCACCCGTCCCCTAATCCTAACCCGTACGCTCACACTAACCCGCGCCCTCACACGTACGCTCCCCCTAAACCGTTGTCGTACCCTCACCTGGACCCTAAACCGGCCCCGTCCCCTAACCCTAACCCTAGCCAGAACCCTAACCCTACCCCTTCCCCGAAGCCTTCCCCTCACCCGTCCCCTAATCCTAACCCGTACGCTCACACTAACCCGCGCCCTCACACGTACGCTCCCACTAAACCGTTGTCGTACACTCACCTGGACCCTAAACCGTCCCCGTCCCCTAACCCTAACCCTAGCCCGAACACTAACACTAACCCTTCCCCAAAGCCTTCCCCTCACCCGTCCCCTAATCCTAACCCGTACGCTCACACTAACCCGCGCCCTTACACGCATGCTCCCCCTAAACCGTTGTCGTACCCTCACCTGGTCCCTAAACCGTACCCGTCCCCTAACCCTAACCCTAGCCCGAACCCTAACCCTAACCCTTCCCCGAAGCCTTCCCCTCACCCGTCCCCTAATCCTAACCCGTACGATCACACTAACCCGCGCCCTCACACGTACGCTCCCCCTAAACCGTTGTCGTACCCTCACCTGGACCCTAAACCGTCCCCGTCCCCTAACCCTAACCCTAGCCCGAACGCTAACCCTAACCCTTCCCCGAAGCCTTCCCCTCACCTGTACCCTATTCCTAACCCGTACGCTCACACTAACCCGCGCCCTCACACGTACGCTCCCCCTAAACCGTTGTCGTACCCTCACCTGGACCCTAAACCGTCCCCGTCCCCTAACCCTAACCCTAGCCCGAACCCTACCCCTAACCCTTCCCCGAAGCCTTCCCCTCACCCGTCCCCTAATCCTAACCCGTACGCTCACACTAACCCGGGTCCTCACACGTACGCTCCCCCTAAACCGTTGTCGTACCCTCACCTGGAACCTAAACCATCCCCGTCCCCTAACCCTAACCCTAGCCCGAACCCTAACCCTAACCCTTCCCCGAAGCCTTCCCCTCACACGTCCCCTAATCCTAACCCATACGCTCACACTAACCAGCGCCCTCACACGTACGCTCCCCCTAAACCGTTGTCGTACCCTCACCTGGACCCTAAACCGTCCCCGGCCCCTAACCCTAACCCTAGCCAGAATCCTAACCCTAACACTTCCCCGAAGCCTTCCCCTCACCCGTCCCCTAATCCTAACCCGTAAGCTCACACTAAACCACGCCCTCACATGTACACTCCCCCTAAACCGTTGTCGTACCCTCACCTGGACCCTAAACCGTCCCCGTCCCCTAACACTAACCCTAGCCAGAACCCTAACCCTAACCCTTCCCCGAAGCCTTCCCCTCACCCGTCCCCTAATCCTAACCCGTACGCTCACACTAACCCGCGCCCTCACACGTACGCTCCCCCTAAACCGTTGTCGTACACTCACCTGGACCCTAAACCGTCCCCGTCCCCTAACCCTAACCCTAGCCCGAACACTAACACTAACTCTTCCCCAAAGCCTTCCTCTCACCCGTCCCCTAATCCTAACCCGTACGCTCACACTAACCCGCGCCCTTACACGTACGCTCCCCCTAAACCGTTGTCGTACCCTCACCTGGTCCCTAAACCGTACCCGTCCCCTAACCCTAACCCTAGCCCGAACCCTAACCCTAACCCTTCCCCGAAGCCTTCCCCTCACCCGTCCCCTAATCCTAACCCGTACGCTCACACTAACCCGCGCCCTCACACGTATGCTCCCCCGAAACCGTTGTCGTACACTCACCTGGACCCTAAACCGTCCCCGTCCCCAAAGCCTAACCCTAGCCCGAACCCTAACCCTAACCCTTCCCCGAAGCCTTCCCCTCACCCGTCCCCTAATCCTAACCCGTACGCTCACACTAACCCGCGCCCTCACACATACGCTCCCCCTAAACCGTTGTTGTACCCTCACCTGGACCCTAAACCGTCCCCGTCCCCTAACCCTAACCCTAGCCCGAACCGTAACCCTAACCCTTCCCGGAAGCCTTCCCCTCACCCGTCCCCTAATCCTAACCCGTACGCTCACACTAACCCGCGCCCTCACACGTACGCTCCGCCTAAACCGTTCTCGTACCCTCACCTGGACCCTAAATCGTCCCCGTCCCCTAACCCTAACCCTAGCCCGAACCCTAACCCTAACCCTTCCCCGAAGCCTTCCCCTCACCCGTCCCCTAATCCTAACCCGTACGCTGACACTAACCCGCGCCCTCACACGTACGCTCCCCCTAAACCGTTGTCGTACCCTCACCTGGACCCTAAACCGTCCCCGTCCCCTAACCCTAACCCTAGCCCGAACCCTAAACCTAACCCTTCCCCGAAGCCTTCCCCTCACCCGTCCCCTAATCCTAACCCGTACGCTCACACTAACCCGCGCCCTCACACGTACGCTCCCCCTAAACCGTTGTCGTACCCTCACCTGGACCCTAAACCGTACCCGTCCCCTAACCCTAACCCTAGCCCGAACCCTAACCCTAACCCTTCCCCGAAGCCTTCCCCTCACCCGTCCCCTAATCCTAACCCGTACGCTCACACTAACCCGCGCCCTCACACGTACGCTCCCCCTAAACTGTTGTCGTACCCTCACCTGGACCCTAAACCGTCCCCGTCCCCTAACCCTAACCCTAGCCCGAACCCTAACCCTAACCCTTCCCCGAAGCCTTCCCCTCACCCTTCCCCTAATCCTAACCTGTACGCTCACAGTAACCCGCGCCCTCACACGTACGCTCCCCCTAAACCGTTGTCGTACCCTCACCTGGACCCTAAACCGTCCCCGTCCCCTAACCCTAACCCTAGCCCGAACCCTAACCCTAACCCTTCCCGGAAGCCTTCCCTTCACCCGTCCCCTAATCCTAACCCGTACGCTCACACTAACCCGCGCCCTCACACGTATGCTCCCCCGAAACCGTTGTCGTACACTCACCTGGACCCTAAACCGTCCCCGTCCCCAAAGCCTAACCCTAGCCCGAACCCTAACCCTAACCCTTCCCCGAAGCCTTCCCCTCACCCGTCCCCTAATCCTAACCCGTACGCTCACACTAACCCGCGCACTCACACGTACGCACCCCCTAAACCGTTGTCGTACCCTCACCTGGATCCTAAATCATCCCCGTCCCCTAACCCTAACCCTAGCCCGAACCCTAACCCTAACCCTTCCCCGAAGCCTTCCCCTCACCCGTCCCCTAATCCTAACCCGTACGCTCACACTAACCCACGCCCTCACACGTACGCTCCCCCTAAACCGTTGTCGTACCCTCACCTGGACCCTAAACCGTCCCCGTCCCCTAACCCTAACCCTAGCCCGAACCCTAACCCTAACCCTTCCCTGAAGCCTTCCCCTCACCCGTCTCCTAATCCTAACGCGTACGCTCACACTAACCCGCGCCCTCACACGTACGCTGCCCCTAAACCGTTGTCGTACCCTCACCTGGACCCTAAACCGTCCCCATGCCCTAAACCAAACCCTAGTCCGAACCCTAACCCTAAACCTTCCCCTCACCAGTCCCCTAATCCTAACCCATACGCTCACACTAACCCGCGCCCTCACACGTACGCTCCCCCGAAACCGTTGTGGTACCCTCACCTTGACCCTAAACCGTCCCCGTCCCCTAACCCTAACCCTAGCCCGAACCCTAACCCTAACCCTTCCCCGAAGCCTTCCCCTCACCCGTCCCCTAATCCTAACCCGTACGCTCACACTAACCCGCGCCCTCACACGTACGCTCCCCCTAAACCGTTGTCGTACCCTCACCTGGACCCTAAACCGTCCCCATCCCCTAACGCTAACCCTAGCCCGAACCCTAATCCTAAACCTTCTCCGAAGCCTTCCCCTCACCCGTCCCCTAATCCTAACCCGTACGCTCACACTAACCCGCGCCCTCACACGTACGCTCCGCCTAAACCGTTGTCGTACCCTCACCTGGACCCTAAACCGTCCCCGTCCCCTAACCCTAACCCTAGCCCGAACTCTAACCCTAACCCTTCCCCGAAGCCTTCCCCTCACCCGTCCACTAATCCTAACCCGTACGCTCACACTAACCCGCGCCCTCACACGTACGCTCCCCCTAAACCGTTGTCGTACCCTCACCTGGACCGTAAACCGTCCGGGTCCCCTAACCCTAACCCTAGCCCGAATCCTAACCCTAACCCTTCCCCGAAGCCTTCCCCTCACCCGTCCCCTAATCCTAACCCGTACGCTGACACTAACCCGCGCCCTCACACGTACGCTCCGCCTAAACCGTTGTCATACCCTCACCTGGACCCTAAACCGTCCCCGTCCCCTAACCCTAACCCTAGCCCGAACCCTAACCCTAACCCTTCCCCGAAGCCTTCCCCTCACCCGTCCCCTAATCCTAACCCGTACGCTCACACTAACCCGCGCCCTCACACGTACGCTCCCCCTAAACCGTTGTCGTACCCTCACCTGGACCCTAAACCGTCCCCGTCCCCTAACCCTAACCCTAGCCCGAACCCTAACCCTAACCCTACCCCGAAGCCTTCCCCTCACCCGTGCCCTAATCCTAACCCGTACGCTCACACTAACCCACGCCGTCACACGTACGCTCCCCCTAAGCCGTTGTCGTACCCTCACCTGGACTCTAAACCGGCCCCGTCCCCTAACCCTAACCCTAGCCCGAACCCTAACCCTAACCCTTCCCCGAAGCCTTCCCCTCACCCGTCCCCTAATCCTAACCCGTACGCTCACACTAACCCGCGGCCTCACACGTACGCTCCACCTAAACCGTTGTCGTACCCTAACCTGGACCCTAAACCGTCCCCGTCCCCTAACCCTAACCCTAGCCCGAACCCTAAACCTAACGCTTCCCCGAAGCCTTCCCCTCACCCGTCCCCTAATCCTAACCCGTACGCTCACACTAACCCGCGCTCTCACACGTACGCTCCCCCTAAACCGTTGTCGTGCCCTCACCTGGACTCTAAACCGTCCCCGTCCCCTAACCCTAACCCTAGCCCGAACCCTAACCCTAACCCTTCCCCGAAGCCTTCCCCTCACCCGTCCCCTAATCCTAACCCGTACGCTCACACTAACCCGCGCCCTCAAACGTACGCTCCCCCTAAACCGTTGTCGTACCCTCACCTGGACCCTAAACCGTCCCCGTCCCCTAACCCTAACCCTAGCCCGAACCCTAACCCTAACCCTTCCCCGAAGCCTTCCCCTCACCCGTCCCCTAATCCTAACCCGTACGCTCACACTAACCCGTGCCCTCACACGTACGCTCCCCCTAAACCGTTCTCGTACCCTCACCTGGACCCGAAACCGTCCCCATGCCCTAACCCTAACCCTAGCCCGAACCCTAACCCTAACACTTCCCCGAAGCCTTCCCCTCACTCGTCCCCTAATCCTAACCCGTACGCTCACACTAACCCGCGCCCTCACACGTACGCTCCGCCTAAACCGTTGTCGTACCCTCATCTGGACCCTAAACCGTCCCCGTCCCCTAACCCTAACCCTAGCCCGAACCCTAACCCTAACCCTTCCCCGAAGCCTTCCCCTCACCCGTCCCCTAATCCTAACCCGTACGCTCACACTAACCCACGCCCTCACACGTACGATCCCCCTAAAGTGTTGTCGTACCCTCACCTGGACCCTAAACCGTCCCCGTCCCCTAACCCTAACCCTAGCCCGAACCCTAACCCTAACCCTTCCCCGAAGCCTTCCCCTCACCCGTCCCCTAATCCTAACCCGTACGCTCACACTAACCCGCGCCCTCACACGTACGCTCCCCCTAAACCGTTGTCGTACCCTCACCTGGACCCTAAACCGTCCCCGTCCCCTAACCCTAACCCTAGCCCGAACCCTAACCCTAACCCTTCCCTAAAGCCTTCCCCTCACCCGTCCCATAATCCTAACCCGTACGCTCACACTAACCCGCGCCCTCACACGTACGCTCCCCCTAAACCGTTGTCATACCCTCACCTGGACCCTAAACCGTGCCCGTCCCCTAACCCTAACCCTAGCCCGAACCCTAACCCTTCCCCGAAGCCTTCCCCTCACCCTTCCCCTAATCCTAACCCGTACGCTCACACTAACCCGCGCCCTCACACGTACGCTCCCCCTAAACCGTTGTCGTACCCTCACCTGGACCTCAAACCGTCCCCGTCCCCTAACCCTAACCCTAGCCCGAACCCTAACCCTAACCCTTCCCTGAAGCTTTCCCCTCACCCGTCCCCTAATCCTAACCCGTACGCTCACACTAACCCGCGCCCTCACACGTACGCTCCCCCTAAACCGTTGTCGTACCCTCACCTGGACCCTAAACCGTCCCCGTCCCCTAACCCTAACCCTAGCCCGAACCCTAACCCTAACCCTTCCCCGAAGCCTTCCCCTCACCCGTCCCCTAATCCTAACCCTTACACTCACACTAACCCGCGCCCTCACACGTACGCTCCCCCTAAACCGTTGTCGTACCCTCACCTGGACCCTAAACCGTCCCCATCCCCTAACCCTAACCCTAGCCCGAAACCTAACCCTAACGCTTCCCCGAAGCCTTCCCCTCACCCGTCCCCTAATCCTAACAATATGCTCACACTAACCCGCGCCCTCACACGTACGCTCCCCCTAAACCGTTGTCGTACCCTCACCTGGACCCTAAACCGTCCCCGTCCCCTAACCCTAACCCTAGCCCGAACCCTAACCCTAACGCTTCCCCGAAGCCTTCCCCTCACCCGTCCCCTAATCCTATCCCGTAAGCTCACACTAACCCGCGCCCTCACACGTACGCTCCCCCTAAACCGTTTTCGTACCCTCACCTGGACCCTAAACCGTCCCCATCCCCTAACCCTAACCCTAGCCCGAACCCTAACCCTAACCCTTCCCCGAAGCCTTCCCCTCACCCGTCCCCTAATCCTAACCCGTACGCTCACACTAACCCGCGCCCTCACACGTACGCTCCCCCTAAACCGTTGTCGTACCCTCACCTGGACCCTAAACCGTCCCCGTCCCCTAACCCTAACCCTAGCCCGAACCCTAACCCTTACCCTTCCCCGAAGCCTTCCCCTCACCCGTCCCCTAATCCTAACCCGTACGCTCACACTAACCCGCGCCCTCACACGTACACTCCCCCTAAACCGTTGTCGTACCCTCACCTGGACCCTAAACCGTCCCCGTCCCCTAACCCTAACCCTAGCCCGAACCCTATCCCTAACCCTTCCCCGAAGCCTTCCCCTCACCCGTCCCCTAATCCTAACCCGTACGCTCACACTAACCCGCGCCCTCACACGTACGCTCCCCCTAAACCGTTGTAGTACACTCACCTGGACCCTAAACCGTCCCCGTCCCCTAACCCTAACCCTAGCCCAAACCCTAACCCTAACCCTTCCCCGAAGCCTTCCCCTCACCCGTCCCCTAATCCTAACCCGTACGCTCACACTAACCCGCGCCCTCACACGTACGCTCCCCCTAAACCGTTGTCGTACCATCACCTGGACCCTAAACCGTCCCCGTCCCCTAACCCTAACCCTAGCCCGAACCCTAACCCTAACCCTTCCCCGAAGCCTTCCCCTCACCCGTCCCCTAATCCTAACCCGTACGCTCACACTAACCCGCGCCCTCACACGTACGCTCCCCCTAAACCGTTGTCGTACCCTCACCTGGACCCTAAACCGTCCCCGTCCCCTAACCCTAACCCTAGCCCTAACCCTAACCCTAACCCTTCCCCGAAGCCTTCCCCTCACCCGTCCCCTAATCCTAACGCGTACGCTCATACTAACCCGAGCCCTCACACGTACTCTCCCCCTAAACCGTTGTCGTACCCTCACCTGGACCCTAAACCGTCCCCGTCCCCTAACACTAACCCTAGCCCGAACCCTAACCCTTCCCCGAAGCCTTCCCCTCACCCGTCCCCTAATCCTAACCCATACGCTCACACTAACCCGCGCCCTCACACGTACGCTCCCCCTAAACCGTTGTCGTACCCTCACCTGGACCCCAAACCGTCCCCGTCCCCTAACCTTAACCCTAGCCCGAACCCTAACCCTAACCCTTCCCCGAAGCCTTCCCCTCACCCGTCCCCTAATCCTAACCCGTACGCTCACACTAACCCGCGCCCTCACACGTACGCTCCCCCTAAACCGTTGTCGTACCCTCACCTGGACCCTAAACCGTCCCCGTCCCCTAACCCTAACCCTACCCCGAACCCTAACCCTAACCCTTCCCCAAAGCCTTCCCCTCACCCGTCCCCTAATCCTAACCCGTACGCTCACACTAACCCGCGCCCTCACACGTACGCTCCCCCTAAACCGTTGTCGTACCCTCACCTGGACCCTAAACCGTCCCCGTCCCCTAACTCTAACCCTAGCCCGAACCCTAACCCTAACCCTTCCCCGAAGCCTTCCCCTCACCCGTCCCCTAATCCTAACCCGTACGCTCACACTAACCCGCGCCCTCACACGTACGATCCCACTAAACCTTTGTCGTACCCTCACCTGGACCCTAAACCGTCCCCGTCCCCTAACCCTAACCCTAGCCCGAACCCTAACCCTAACCCTTCCCCGAAGCCTTCCCCTCACCCGTCCCCTAATCCTAACCCGTACGCTCACACTAACCCGCGCCCTCACACGTACGCTCCCCCTAAACCGTTGTCGTACCCTCACGTGGACCCCAAACCGTCCCCGTCCCCTAACCCTAACCCTAGCCCGAACCCTAACCCTAACCCTTCCCCGAAGCCTTCCCCTCACCCGTCCCCTAATCCTAACCCGTACGCTCACACTAACCCACGCCCTCACAAGTACGCTCCCCCTAAACCGTTGTCGTACCCTCACCTGGACCCTAAACCGTCCCCGTCCCCTAACCCTAACCCTAGCCCGAACCCTAACCCTAACCCTTCCCCGAAGCCTTCCCCTCACCCGTCCCCTAATCCTAACCCGTACGCTCACACTAACCCGCGCCCTCACACGTACGCTCCCCCTAAACCGTTGTCGTACCCTCACCTGGACCCTAAACCGTCCCCGTCCCCTAACACTAACCCTAGCCCGAACCCTAACCGTAACCCTTCCCCGAAGCCTTCCCCTCACCCGTCCCCTAATCCTAACCCGTACGCTCACACTAACCCGCGCCCTCACACGTACGCTCCCCCTAAACCGTTGTCGTACCCTCACCTGAACCCTAAACCGTCCCCGTCCCCTAACCCTAACCCTAGCCCGAACCCTAACCCTTCCCCGAAGCCTTCCCCTCACCCGTCCCCTAATCCTAACCCGTACGCTCACACTAACCCGTGCCCTCACACGTACGCTCCCCCTAAACCGTTGTCGTACCCTCACCTGGACCCCAAACCGTCCCCGTCCCCTAACCTTAACCCTAGCCCGAACCCTAACCCTAACCCTTCCCCGAAGCCTTCCCCTCACCCGTCCCCTAATCCTAACCCGTACGCTCACACTAACCCGCGCCCTCACACGTACGCTCCCCCTAAACCGTTGTCGTACCCTCACCTGGACCCTAAACCGTCCCCGTCCCCTAACCCTAACCCTATCCCGAACCATAACCCTAACCCTTCCCCAAAGCCTTCCCCTCACCCGTCCCCTAATCCTAACCCGTACGCTCACACTAACCCGCGCCCTCACACGTACGCTCCCCCTAAACCGTTGTCGTACCCTCACCTGGACCCTAAACCGTCCCCGTCCCCTAACTCTAACCCTAGCCCGAACCCTAACCCTAACCCTTCCCCGAAGCCTTCCCCTCACCCGTCCCCTAATCCTAACCCGTACGCTCACACTAACCCGCGCCCTCACACGTACGATCCCACTAAACCGTTGTCGTACCCTCACCTGGACCCTAAGCCGTCCCCGTCCCCTAACCCTAACCCTAGCCCGAACCCTAACCCTTCCCCGAAGCCTTCCCCTCACCCTTCCCCTAATCCTAACCCGTACGCTCACACTAACCCGCGCCCTCACACGTACGCTCCCCCTAAACCGTTGTCGTACCCTCACCTGGACCTCAAACCGTCCCCGTCCCCTAACCCTAACCCTAGCCCGAACCCTAACCCTAACCCTTCCCTGAAGCCTTCCCCTCACCCGTCCCCTAATCCTAACCCGTACGCTCACACTAACCCGCGCCCTCACACGTACGCTCCCCCTAAACCGTTGTCGTACCCTCACCTGGACCCTAAACCGTCCCCGTCCCCTAACCCTAACCCTAGCCCGAACCCTAACCCTAACCCTTCCCCGAAGCCTTCCCCTCACCCGTCCCCTAATCCTAACCCTTACACTCACACTAACCCGCGCCCTCACACGTACGCTCCCCCTAAACCGTTGTCGTACCCTCACCTGGACCCTAAACCGTCCCCATCCCCTAACCCTAACCCTAGACCGAACCCTAACCCTAACGCTTCCCCGAAGCCTTCCCCTCACCCGTCCCCTAATCCTAACAATATGCTCACACTAACCCGCGCCCTCACACGTACGCTCCCCCTAAACCGTTGTCGTACCCTCACCTGGACCCTAAACCGTCCCCATCCCCTAACCCTAACCCTAGCCCGAACCCTAACCCTAACCCTTCCCAGAAGCCTTCCCCTCACCCGTCCCCTAATCCTAACCCGTACGCTCACACTAACCCGCGCCCTCACACGTACGCTCCCCCTAAACCGTTGTCGTACCCTCACCTGGACCCTAAACCGTCCCCGTCCCCTAACCCTAACCCTAGCCCGAACCCTAACCCTTACCCTTCCCCGAAGCCTTCCCCTCACCCGTCCCCTAATCCTAACCCGTACGCTCACACTAACCCGCGCCCTCACACGTACACTCCCCCTAAACCGTTGTCGTACCCTCACCTGGACCCTAAACCGTCCCCGTCCCCTAACCCTAACCCTAGCCCGAACCCTATCCCTAACCCTTCCCCGAAGCCTTCCCCTCACCCGTCCCCTAATCCTAACCCGTACGCTCACACTAACCCGCGCCCTCACACATACGCTCCCCCTAAACCGTTGTCGTACCATCACCTGGACCCTAAACCGTCCCCTTCCCCTAACCCTAACCCTAGCCCGAACCCTAACCCTAACCCTTCCCCGAAGCCTTCCCCTCACCTGTCCCCTAATCCTAACCCGTACGCTCACACTAACCCGCGCCCTCACACGTACGCTCCCCCTAAACCGTTGTCGTACCCTCACCTGGACCCTAAACCGTCCCCGTCTCCTAACCCTAACCCTAGCCCGAACCCTAACCCTAACCCTTCCCCGAAGCCTTCCCCTCACCCGTCCCCTAATCCTAACCTGTACGCTCATACTAACCCGAGCCCTCACACGTACGCTCCCCCTAAACCGTTGTCGTACCCTCACCTGGACCCTAAACCGTCCCCGTCCCCTAACACTAACCCTAGCCCGAACCCTAACCCTTCCCCGAAGCCTTCCCCTCACCCGTCCCCTAATCCTAACCCGTACGCTCACACTAACCCGCGCCCTCACACGTACGATCCCACTAAACCGTTGTCGTACCCTCACCTGGACCCTAAACCGTCCCCGTCCCCTAACCCTAACCCTAGCCCGAACCCTAACCCTAACCCTTCCCCGAAGCCTTCCCCTCACCCGTCCCCTAATCCTAACCCGTACGCTCACACTAACCCGCGCCCTCACACGTACGCTCCCCCTAAACCGTTGTCGTACCCTCACGTGGACCCCAAACCGTCCCCGTCCCCTAACCCTAACCCTAGCCCGAACCCTAACCCTAACCCTTCCCCGAAGCCTTCCCCTCACCCGTCCCCTAATCCTAACCCGTACGCTCACACTAACCCGCGCCCTCACACGTACGCTCCCCCGAAACCGTTGTCGTACCCTCACCTGGACCCTAAACCGTCCCCGTCCCCTAACCCTAACCCTAGCCCGAACCCTAACCCTAACCCTTCCCAGAAGCCTTCCCCTCACCCGTCGCCTAATCCTAACCCGTACGCTCACACTAACCCGCGCCCTCACACGTACGCTCCCCCTAAACCGTTGTCGTACCATCACCTGGACCCCAAACCGTCCCCGTCCCCTAACCTTAACCCTAGCCCGAACCCTAACCCTAACCCTTCCCCGAAGCCTTCCCCTCACCCGTCCCCTAATCCTAACCCGTACGCTCACACTAACCCGCGCCCTCACACGTACGCTCCCCCTAAACCGTTGTCGTACCCTCACCTGGACCCTAAACCGTCCCCGTCCCCTAACCCTAACCCTAGCCCGAACCCTAACCCTAACCCTTCCCCGAAGCCTTCCCCTCACCCGTCCCCTATTCCTAACCCGTACGCTCACACTAACCCGCGCCCTCACACGTACGCTCCCCCTAAACCGTTGTCGTACCCTCACCTGGACCCTAAACCGTCCCCGTCCCCTAACCCTAACCCTAGCCCGAACCCTAACCCTAACCCTTCCCCGAAGCCTTCCCCTCACCCGTCCCCTATTCCTAACCCGTACGCTCACACTAACCCGCGCCCTCACACGTACGCTCCCCCTAAACCGTTGTCGTACCCTCACCTGGACCCTAAACCGTCCCCGTCCCCTAACCCTAACCCTAGCCCGAACCCTAACCCTAACCCTTCCCCGAAGCCTTCCCCTCACCCGTCCCCTATTCCTAACCCGTACGCTCACACTAACCCGCGCCCTCACACGTACGCTCCCCCTAAACCGTTGTCGTACCCTCACCTGGACCCTAAACCGTCCCCGTCCCCTAACCCTAACCCTAGCCCGAACCCTAACCCTAAACCTTCCCCGAAGCCTTCCCCTCACCCGTCCCATAATCCTAACCCGTACGCTCACACTAACCCGAGCCCTCACACGTACGCTCCCCCTAAACCGTTGTCGTACCCTCACCTGGACACTAAACCGTCCCCGTCCCCTAACCCTAACCCTAGCCCGAACCCTAACCCTTCCCCGAAGACTTCCCCTCACCCGTCCCCTAATCCTAACCCGTACGCTCACACTAACCCGCGCCCTCACACGTACGCTCCCCCTAAACCGTTGTCGTACCCTCACCTGGACCCTAAACCGTCCCCGTCCCCTAACCCTAACCCTAGCCCGAACCCTAACCCTAACCCTTCCCCGAAGCCTTCCCCTCACCCGTCCCCTATTCCTAACGCGTACGCTCACACTAACCCGCGCCCTCACACGTACGCTCCCCCTAAACCGTTGTCGTACCCTCACCTGGACCCTAAAACGTCCCCGTCCCCTAACCCTAACCCTAGCCCGAACCCTAACCCTAACCCTTCCCCGAAGCCTTCCCCTCACCCGTCCCCTATTCCTAACCCGTACGCTCACACTAACCCGCGCCCTCACACGTACGCTCCCCCTAAACCGTTGTCGTACCCTCACCTGGACCCTAAACCGTCCCCATCCCCTAACCCTAACCCTAGCCCGAACCCTAACCCTAACCCTTCCCCGAAGCCTTCCCCTCACCCGTCCCCTATTCCTAACCCGTACGCTCACACTAACCCGCGCCCTCACACGTACGCTCCCCCTAAACCGTTGTCGTACCCTCACCTGGACCCTAAACCGTCCCCGTCCCCTAACCCTAACCCTAGCCCGAACCCTAACCCTAACCCTTCCCCGAAGCCTTCCCCTCACCCGTCCCCTAATCCTAACCCGTACGCTCACACTAACCCGCGCCCTCACACGTACGCTCCCCCTAAACCGTTGTCGTACCCTCACCTGGACCCCAAACCGTCCCCGTCCCCTAACCTTAACCCTAGCACGAACCCTAACCCTAACCCTTCCCCGAAGCCTTCCCCTCACCCGTCCCCTAATCCTAACCCGTACGCTCACACTAACCCGCGCCCTCACACGTACGCTCCCCCTAAACCGTTGTCGTACCCTCACCTGAACCCTAAACCGTCCCCGTCCCCTAACCCTAACCCTAGCCCGAACCCTAACCCTAACCCTTCCCCAAAGCCTTCCCCTCATCCGTCCCCTAATCCTAACCCGTACGCTCACACTAACCCGCGCCCTCACACGTACGCTCCCCCTAAACCGTTGTCGTACCCTCACCTGGACCCTAAACCGTCCCCGTCCCCTAACCCTAACCCTAGCCCGAACCCTAACCCTAACCCTTCCCCGAAGCCTTCCCCTCACCCGTCCCCTAATCCTAACCCGTACGCTCACACTAACCCACGCCCTCACACGTACACTCCCCCTAAACCGTTGTCGTACCCTCACCTGGACCCTAAACCGTCCCCGTCCCCTAACCCTAACCCTAGCCCGAACCCTATCCCTAACCCTTCCCCGAAGCCTTCCCCTCACCCGTCCCCTAATCCTAACCCGTACGCTCACACTAACCCGCGCCCTCACACGTACGCTCCCCCTAAACCGTTGTAGTACCCTCACCTGGACCCTAAACCGTCCCCATCCCCTAACCCTAACCCTAGCCCAAACCCTAACCCTAACCCTTCCCCGAAGCCTTCCCCTCACCCGTCCCCTAATCCTAACCCGTACGCTCACACTAACCCGCGCCCTCACATGTACGCTCCCCCTAAAGCGTTGTCGTACCATCACCTGGACCCTAAACCGTCCCCGTCCCCTAACCCTAACCCTAGCCCGAACCCTAACCCTAATCCTTCCCCGAAGCCTTCCCCTCACCCGTCCCATAATCCTAACCCGTACGCTCATAGTAACCCGAACCCTCACACGTACGCTCCCCCTAAACCGTTGTCGTACCCTCACCTGGACACTAAACCGTCCCCGTCCCCTAACCCTAACCCTAGCCCGAACCCTAACCCTTCCCCGAAGCCTTCCCCTCACCCGTCCCCTAATCCTAACCCGTACGCTCACACTAACCCGCGCCCTCACACGTACGCGCCCCCTAAACCGTTGTCGTGCCCTCACCTGGACCCCAAACCTTCCCCGTCCCCTAACCTTAACCCTAGCCCGAACCCTAACCGTAACTCTTCCCCGAAGCCTTCCCCTCACCCGTCCCCTAATCCTAACCCGTACGCTTACACTAACCCGCGCCCTCACACGTACGCTCCCCCTAACCCGTTGTCGTAACATCACCTGGACCCTAAACCGTCCCCGTCCCCTAACCCTAACCCTAGCCCGAACCCTAACCCTAACCCTTCCGCGAAGCCTTCCCCTCACCCGTCCCCTATTCCTAACCCGTACGCTCACACTAACCCACGCCCTCACACGTACGCTCCCCCTAAACCGTTGTCGTACCCTCACCTGGACCCTAAACCGTCCCCGTCCCCTAACCCAAACCCTAGCCCGAACCCTAACCCTAACCCTTCCCCGAAGCCTTCCCCTCACCCGTCCCCTAATCCTAACCCGTACGCTCACACTAACCCGCGCCCTCACACGTACGCTCCCCCTAAACCGTTGTCGTACCCTCACCTGGACCCTAAACCGTCCCCGTCCCCTAACCCTAACCCTAGCCCGAACCCTAACCCTAACCCTTCCCCGAAGCCTTCCCCTCACCCGTCCCCGAATCCTAACCCGTACGCTCACACTAACCCGCGCCCTCACACGTACGCGCCCCCTAAACCGTTGTCGTGCCCTCACCTGGACCCCAAACCTTCCCCGTCCCCTAACCTTAACCCTAGCCCGAACCCTAACCCTAACCCTTCCCCGAAGCCTGCCCCTCACCCGTCCCCTAATCCTAACCCGTACGCTCACACTAACCCGCGCCCTCACACGTACGCTCCCCCTAAACCGTTGTCGTACCCTCACCTGGACCCTAAACCGTCCCCGTCCCCTAACCCTAACCCTAGCCCGAACCCTAACCGTAACACTTCCCCGAAGCCTTCCCCTCACCCGTCCCCTAATCCTAACCCGTACGCTCACACTAACCCGCGCCCTCACACGTACGCTCCCCCTAAACCGTTGTCGTACCCTCACCTGGACCCTAAACCGTCCCCGTCCCCTAACTCTAACCCTAGCCCGAACCCTAACCCTAACCCTTCCCCGAAGCCTTCCCCTCACCCGTCCCCTATTCCTAACCCGTACGCTCACACTAACCCGCGCCCTCACACGTACGCTCCCCCTAAACCGTTGTCGTACCCTCACCTGGACCCTAAACCGTCCCCGTCCCCTAACCCTAACCCTAGCCCGAACCCTAACCCTAACCCTTCCCCGAAGCCTTCCCCTCACCCGTCCCTAATCCTAACCCGTACGCTCACACTAACCCGCGCCCTCACACGTACGCTCCCCCTAAACCGTTGTCGTACCCTCACCTGGACCCCAAACCGTCCCCGTCCCCTAACCCTAACCCTAGCCCGAAACCTAACCCTAACCCTTCCCCAAAGCCTTCCCCTCACCCGTCCCCTAATCCTAACACGTACGCTCACACTAACCCGCGCCCTCACACGTACGCTCCCCCTAAACCGTTGTCGTACCCTCACCTGGACCCTAAACCGTCCCCGTCCCCTAACCCTAACCCTAGCCCGAACCCTAACCCTAACCCTTCCCCGAAGCCTTCCCCTCACCCGTCCCCTAATCCTAACCCGTACGCTCACACTAACCCGCGCCCTCACACGTACACTCCCCCTAAACCGTTGTCGTACCCTCACCTGGACCCTAAACCGTCCCCGTCCCCTAACCCTAACCCCAGCCCGAACCCTAACCCTTCCCCGAAGCCTTCCCCTCACCCGTCCCCTAATCCTAACCCGTACGCTCACACTAACCCGCGCCCTCACACGTACACCCCCCTAAACCGTTGTCGTACCCTCACCTGGACCCCAAACCGTCCCCGTCCCCTAACCTTAACCCTAGCCCGAACCCTAACCCTAACCCTTCCCCGAAGCCTTCCCCTCACCCGTCCCCTAATCCTAACCCGTACGCTCACACTAACCCGCGCCCTCACACGTACGATCCCACTAAACCGTTGTCGTACCCTCACATGGACCCTAAACCGTCCCCGTCCCCTAACCCTAACCCTAGCCCGAACCCTAACCCTAACCCTTCCCCGAAGCCTTCCCCTCACCCGTCCCCTAATCCTAACCCGTACGCTCACACTAACCCGCGCCCTCACAAGTACGCTCCGCCGAAACCGTTGTCGTACCCTCACCTGGACCCTAAACCGTCCCCGTCCACTAACCCTAACCCTAGCCAACCCTAACACTAACCCTTCCCCGAAGCCTTCCCCTCACCCGTCCCCTAATCCTAACCCGTACGCTCACACTAACCCGCGCCCTCACACGTACGCTCCCCCTAAACCGTTGTCGTACCCTCACCTGGACCCTAAACCGTCCCCATGCCCTAAACCAAACCCTAGCCCGAACCCTAACCCTAACCCTTCCCAGAAGCCTTCCCCTCACCAGTCCCCTAATCCTAACCCGTACGCTCACACTAACCCGCGCCCTCACACGTACGCTCCGCCTAAACCGTTGTCGTACCCTCACCTGGACCCTAAACCGTCCCCGTCCCCTAACCCTAACCCTAGCCCGAACCCTAACCCTAACCCTTCCCCGAAGCCTTCCCCTCACCTGTCCCCTAATCCTAACCTGTACGCTCACACTAACCCGCGCTCTCACACGTACGCTCCCCCTAAACCGTTGTCGTGCCCTCACCTGGACCCTAAACCGTCCCCGTCCCCTAACCCTAACCCTAGCCCGAACCCTAACCCTAACCCTTCCCCGAAGCCTTCCCCTCACCCGTCCCCTAATCCTAACCCGTACGCTCACACTAACCCGCGCCCTCAAACGTATGCTCCCCCTAAACCGTTGTCGTACCCTCATCTGGACCCTAAACCGTCCCCGTCCCCTAACCCTAACCCTAGCCCGAACCCTAACCCTAACACTTCCCCGAACCCTTCCCCTCACCCGTCCCCTAATCCTAACCCGTACGCTCACACTAACCCGCGCCCTCACACGTACGCTCCCCCTAAACCGTTGTCGTACCCTCACCTGGACCCGAAACCGTCCCCATGCCCTAACCCTAACCCTAGCCCGAACACTAACCCTAACACTTCCCCGAAGCCTTCCCCTCACCTGTCCCCTAATCCTAAACCGTACGCTCACACTAACCCGCGCCCTCACACGTACCCTCGCCCTAAACCGTGGTCGTGCCCTCTCCTGGACCCTAAACCGTCCCCGTCCCCTAACCCTAACCCTAGCCCGAACCCTAACCCTAACCCTTCCCCGAAGCCTTCCCCTCACCCGTCCCCTAATCTTAACCCGTACGCTCACACTAACCCGCGCCCTCACACGTACGCTCCCCCTAAACCGTTGTCGTACCCTCACCTGGACCCTAAACCGTCCCCGTCCCCTAACCCTAACCCTAGCCCGAACCCTACCCCTAACCCTTCCCCGAAGCCTTCCCCTCACCCGTCCCCTAATCCTAACCCGTACGCTCACACTAACCCGCGCCCTCACACATGCGCTCCGCCTAAACCGTTGTCGTACCCTCACCTGGACCCTAAACCGTCCTCGTCCCCTAACCCTAACCCTAGCCCGAACCCTAACCCTAACCCTTCCCCGAAGCCTTCCCCTCACCCGTCCCCTAATCCTAACCCGTACTCTCACACTAACCCGCGCCCTCACACGTACGCTCCCCCTTAACTGTTGTCGTACCCTCACCTGGACCCTAAACCGTCCCCGTCCCCTATCCCTAACCCTAGCCCGAACCCTAACCCTAACCCTTCCCCGAAGCCTTCCCCTCACCCGTCCCCTAATCCTAACCCGTACGCTCACACTAACCCGCGCCCTCACACGTACGCTCCCCCTAAACCGTTGTCGTACCCTCACCTGGACCCTAAACCGTCCCCGTCCCCTAACCCTAACCCTAGCCCGAACCCTAACCCTAACCCTTCCCCGAAGCCTTCCCCTCACCCGTCCCCTAATCCTAACCCGTACGCTCACACTAACCCACGCCCTCACACGTACGCTCCCCCTAAACCGTTGTCGTACCCTCACCTGGACCCTAAACCGTCCCCGTCCCCTAACCCTAACCCTAGCCCGATCCCTAACCCTAACCCTTCCCGGAAGCCTTCCCTTCACTCGTCCCCTAATCCTAACCCGTACGCTCACACTAACCCGCGCCCTCAAAAGTACGCTCCGCCGAAACCGTTGTCGTGCCCTCACCTGGACCCTAAACCGTCCCCGTCCCCTAACCCTAACCCTAGCCAACCCTAACCCTAACCCTTCCCCGAAGCCTTCCCCTCACCCGTCCCCTAATCCTAACCCGTACGCTCACACTAACTCGCACCCTCACACGTACGCTCCGCCTAAACCGTTGTCATACCCTCACCTGGACCCTAAACCGTCCCCGTCCCCTAACCCTAACCCTAGCCCGAACCCTAACCCTAACCCTTCCCCGAAGCCTTACCCTCACCCGTCCGCTAATCCTAACCCGTACGCTCACACTAACCCGCGCCCTCACACGTACGCTCCCCCTAAACCCTTGTCGTACAGTCACCTAGACCCTAAACCGTCCGGGTCCCCTAACCCTAACCCTAGCCCGAACCCTAACCCTAACCCTTCCCCAAAGCCTTCCCCTCACCCGTCCCCTAATCCTAACCCGTACGCTCACACTAACCCGCGCCCTCACACGTACGCTCCGCCTAAACAGTTGTCGTACCCTCACCTGGACCCTAAACCGTCCCCGTCCCCTAACCCTAACCCTAGCCCGAACCCTAACCCTAAAACTTCCCCGAAGCCTTCCCCTCACCCGTCCCCTAATCCTAACCCGTACGCTCACACTAACCCGCGCCCTCACACGTACGCTCCCCCTAAACCGTTGTCGTACCCTCACCTGGACCCTAAACCGTCCCCGTCCCCTAACCCTAACCCTAGCCCGAACCCTAACCCTAAACCTTCCCCGAAGCCTTCCCCTCACCCGTCCCCTAATCCTAACCCGTACGCTCACACTAACCCGCGCCCTCACACGTACGCTCCATCTAAACCGTTGTCGTACCCTCACCTGGACCCTAAACCGTCCCCGTCCCCTAACCCTAACCCTAGCCCGAACCCTAACCCTAACCCTTCCCCGAAGCCTTCCCCTCACCCGTCCGCTAATCCTAACCCGTACGCTCACACTAACCCGCGCCCTCACACGTACGCACCCCCTAAACCGTTGTTGTACCCTCACCTGGACCGTAAGCCGTCTGGGTCCCCTAACCCTAAACCTAGCCCGAACCCTAACCCTAACCCTTCCCCGAAGCCTTCCCCTCACCCGTCCCCTAATCCTAACCCGTACGCTGACACTAACCCGCGCCCTCACACGTACGCTCCGCCTAAACCGTTGTCGTACCCTCACCTGGACCCTAAACCGTCCCCGTCCCCTAACCCTAACCCTAGCCCGAACCCTAACCCTAACCCTTCCCCAAAGCCTTCCTCTCAGCCGTCCCCTAATCCTAACCCGTACGCTCACACTAACCCGCGCCCTCACACGTACGCTCCCCCTAAACCGTTGTCGTACCCTCATCTGGACCCTAAACCGTCCCCGTCCCCTAACCCTAACCCTAGCCAACCCTAACCCTAACCCTTCCCCGAAGCCTTCCCCTCACCCGTCCCCTAATCCTAACCCGTACGCTCACACTAACCCACGCCCTCACACGTACGCTCCCCCTAAACCGTTGTCGTAACCTCACCTGGACCCTAAACCGTCCCTGTCCCCTAACCCTAACCCTAGCCCGAACCATAACCCTAACCATTCCCCGAAGCCTTCCCCTCACCCGTCCCCTAATCCTAACCCGTACGCTCACACTAACCCGCACCCTCACACGTACGCTCCCCCTAAACCGTTGTCGTACCCTCACCTGGACCCTAAACCGTCCCCATGCCCTAAACCAAACCCTAGCCCGAACCCTAACCCTAACCCTTCCCAGAAGCCTTCCCCTCACCAGTCCCCTAATCCTAACCCGTACGCTCACACTAACCCGCGCCCTCACACGTACGCTCCCCCGAAACCGTTGTGGTACCCTCACCTGGACCCTAAACCGTCCCCGTCCCCTAACCCTAACCCTAGCCCGAACCCTAACCCTAACCCTTCCCCAAAGCCTTCCCCTCACCCGTCCCCTAATCCTAACCCTTACGCTCACACTAACCCTCGCCCTCACACGTACGCCTCCCCTAAACCGTTGTCGTACCCTCACCTGGACCCTAAACCGTCCCCGTCCCCTAAACCTAACCTTAGCCCGAACCCTAACCCTAAACCTTCCCCGAAGCCTTCCCCTCACCCGTCCCCTAATCCTAACCCGTACGCTCAAACTAACCCGCGCCCTCACACGTACGCTCCGCCTAAACCGTTGTCGTACCCTCACCTGGACCCTAAACCGTCCCCGTCCCCTAACCCTAACCCTAGCCCGAACCCTAACCCTAACCCTTCCCCGAAGCCTTCCCCTCACCCGTCCGCTAATCCTAACCCGTACGCTCACACTAACCCGCGCCCTCACACGTACGCTCCCCCTAAACCGTTGTCGTACCCTCAACTGGACCCTAAACCGTCCGGGTCCCCTAACCCTAACCCTAGCCCGAACCCTAACCCTAACCCTTCCCCGAAGCCTTCCCCTCACCCGTCCCCTAATCCTAACCCGTACGCTCACACTAACCCGCGCCCTCACACGTACGCTCCGCCTAAACCGTTGTCGTACCCTCACCTGGACCCTAAACCGTCCCCGTCCCCTAACCCTAACCCTAGCCCGAACCCTAACCCTAAAACTTCCCCGAAGCCTTCCCCTCACCCGTCCCCTAATCCTAACCCGTACGCTCACACTAACCCGCGCCCTCACACGTACGCTCCCCCTAAACCGTTGTCGTACCCTCACCTTGACCCTAAACCGTCCCCGTCCCCTAACCCTAACCCTAGCCCGAACCCTAACCCTAAACCTTCCCCGAAGCCTTCCCCTCACCCGTCCCCTAATCCTAACCCGTACGCTCACACTAACCCGCGCCCTCACACGTACGCTCCGCCTAAACCGTTGTCGTACCCTCACCTGGACCCTAAACCGTCCCCGTCCCCTAACCCTAACCCTAGCCCGAACTCTAACCCTAACACTTCCCCGAAGCCTTCCCCTCACCCGTCCGCTAATCCTAACCCGTACGCTCACACTAACCCGCGCCCTCACACGTACGCTCCCCCTAAACCGTTGTCGTACCCTCACCTGGACCCTAAACCGTCCCCGTCCCCTAACCCTAACCCTAGCCCGAACCCTAACCCTAACCCTTCCCCGAAGCCTTCCCCTCACCCGTCCCCTAATCCTAACCCGTACGCTGACACTAACCCGCGCCCTCACACGTACGCTCCGCCTAAACCGTTGTCGTACCCTCACCTGGACCCTAAACCGTCCCCGTCCCCTAACCCTAACCCTAGCCCGAACCCTAACCCTAACCCTTCCCCAAAGCCTTCCCCTCACCCGTCCCCTAATCCTAACCCGTATGCTCACACTAACCCGCGCCCTCACACGTACGCTCCCCCTAAACCGTTGTCGTACCCTCACCTGGACCCTAAACAGTCCCCGTCCCCTAACCCTAACCCTAGCCCGAACCCTAACCCTTACCCTTCCCCGAATCCTTCCCCTCACCCGTCCCCTAATCCTAACCCGTACGCTCACACTAACCCGCGCCCTCACACGTACGCTCCCCCTAAACCGTTGTCGTACCCTCACCTGGACCCTAAAGCGTCCCCGTCCCCCAACCCTAACCCTAGCCCGAACCCTAACCCTAACCCTTCCCCGAAGCCTTCCCCTCACCCGTCCCCTAATCCTAAACCGTACGCTCACACTAACCCGCGCCGTCACACGTACGCTCCCCCTAAGCCGTTGTCGTACCCTCACCTGGACCCTAAACCGTCCCCGTCCCCTAACCCTAAACCTAGCCCGAACCCTAACACTAACCCTTCCCCGAAGCCTTCCCCTCACCCGTCCCCTAATCCTAACCCGTACGCTCACACTAACCCGCGGCCTCACACGTACGCTCCGCCTAAAACGTTGTCGTACCCTAACCTGGACCCTAAACCGTCCCCGTCCCCTAACCCTAACCCTAGCCCGAACCCTAACCCTAACGCTTCCCCGAAGCCTTCCCCTCACCCGTCCCCTAATCCTAACCCGTACGCTCACACTAACCCGCGCCCTCACACGTACGCTCCCCCTAAACCGTTGTCGTGCCCTCACCTGAACTCTAAACCGTCCCCGTCCCCTAACCCTAACCCTAGCCCGAACCCTAACCCTAACCCTTCCCCGAAGCCTTCCCCTCACCCGTCCCCTAATCCTAACCCGTACGCTCACACTAACCCGCGCCCTCACACGAACGCTCCCCCTAAACCGTTCTCGTACCCTCACCTGGACCCGAAACCGTCCCCATGCCCTAACCCTAACCCTAGCCCGAACCCTAACCCTAACCCTTCCCCGAAGCCTTCCCCTCACACGTCCCCTAATCCTAACCCGTACGCTCACACTAACCCACGCCCTCACACGTACGCTCCCCCTAAAACGTTGTCGTACCCTCACCTGGACCCTAAACCGTCCCCGTCCCCTTACCCTAACCCTAGACCGAACCCTAAACCTAACCCGAACCCTAACCCTAACCCTTCCCCGAAGCCTTCCCCTCACCCGTCCCCTAATCCTAACCCGTACGCTCACACTAACCCGCGCCCTCACACGTACGCTCCCCCTAAACCGTTGTCGTACCCTCACCTGGACCCTAAACCGTCCCCGTCCCCTTACCCTAACCCTAGACCGAACCCTAAACCTAACCCGAACCCTAACCCTAACCCTTCCCCGAAGCCTTCCCCTCACCCGTCCCCTAATCCTAACCCGTACGCTCACACTAACCCGCGCCCTCACACGTACGCTCCCCCTAAACCGTTGTCGTACCCTCACCTGGACCCTAAACCGTCCCCGTCCCCTAACCCTAACCCTAGCCCGAACCCTAACCCTAACCCTTCCCCGAAGCCTTCCCCTCACCCGTTCCCTAATCGTAACCCGTATGCTCACACTAACCCGCGCCCTTACACGTACGCTCCGCCTAAACCGTTGTCGTACCCTCACCTGGACCCTAAACCGTCCCCGTCCCCTAACCCTAACCCTAGCCCGAACCCTAACCCTAACCCTTCCCCGAACCCTTCCCCTCACCCGTCCCCTAATCCTAACCCGTACGCTCACACTATCCCGCGCCCTCACACGTACGCTCCCCCTAAACCGTTGTCGTACCCTCACCTGGACCCTAAACCGTCCCCGTCCCTTAACCCTAGCCCTAGCCCGAACCCTAACCCTAACCCTTCCCCGAAGCCTTCCCCTCACCCGTCCCCTAATCCTAACCCGTACGCTCACACTAACCCGCGCCCTCACACGTACGCTCCCCCTAAACCGTTGTCGTACCCTCACCTGGACCCTAAACCGTCCCCGTCCCCTAACCCTAACCCTAGCCCGAACCCTAACCTTAACCCTTCCCCGAGGCCTTCCCCTCACCCGTCCCCTAATCCTAACCCGTACGCTCACACTAACCCGCGCCCTCACACGTACGCTCCCCCTAAACCGTTGTCGTACCCTCACCTGGACCCTAAACCGTCCCCGTCCCCTAACCCTAACCCTAGCCCGAACCCTAACCCTAACCCTTCCCCGAAGCCTTTCCCTCACCCGTCCCCTAATCCTAACCCGTACGCTCACACTAACCCGCGCCCTCACACGTACGCTCCCCCTAAACCGTTGTCGTACCCTCACCTGGACCCTAAACCGTCCCCGTCCCCTAACCCTAACCCTACCCCGAACCCTAACCCTAACCCTTCCCTAAAGCCTTCCCCTCACCCGTCCCATAATCCTAACCCGTACGCTCACACTAACCCGCGCCCTCACACGTACGCTCCCCCTAAACCGTTGTCAACCCTCACCTGGACCCTAAACCGTCCCCGTCCCCTAACCCTAACCCTAGCCCGAACCCTAACCCTAACCCTTCCCCGAAGCCTTCCCCTCACCCGTCCCCTAATCCTAAACCGTACGCTCACACTAACCCGCGCCCTCACACGTACGCTCCGCCTAAACCGTTGTCGTACCCTCACCTGGACCCTAAACCGTCCCCGTCTCCTAACCCTAACTCTAGACCGAACCCTAACCCTAACGCTTCCCCGAAGCCTTCCCCTCACCTGTCCCCTAATACTAATCCGTACGCTCACACTAACCCACGTCCTCACACGTACGCTCCCCCTAAACCGTTGTCGTACCCTCACCTGGACCCTAAACCGTCCCCGTCCCCTAACCCTAACCCTAGCCCGAACCCTAACCCTAACCCTTGCCCGAAGCCTTCCCCTCACCCGTCCCCTAATCCTAACCCGTACGCTCACACTAACCCGCGCCCTCACACGTACGCTCCCCCTAAACCGTTGTCGTACCCTCACCTGGACCCTAAACCGTCCCCGTCCCCTAACCCTAACCCTAGCCCGAACCCTAACCCTAAACCTTCCCCGAAGCCTTCCCCTCACCCGTCCCCTAATCCTAACCCGTACGCTCACACTAACCCGCGCCCTCACATGTACGCTCCCCCTAAACTGTTGTAGTACCGTCACCTGGACCGTAAACCGTCCCCGTCCCCTAACCCTAACCCTAGCCCGAACGCTAACCCTAACCCTTCCCCGAAGCCTTCCCCTCACCCGTCCCCTAATCCTAACCCGTACGCTCACACTAACCCGCGCCCTCACACGTACGCTCCACCTAAACCGTTCTCGTACCCTCACCTGGACCCTAAATCGTCCCCGTCCCCTAACCCTAACCCTAGCCCGAACCCTAACCCTAACCCTTCCCCGAAGCCTTCCCCTCACCCGTCCCCTAATCCTAACCCGTACGCTCACACTAACCCGCGCCCTCACACGTACGCTCCCCCTAAACCGTTGTCGTACACTCACCTGGACCCTAAACCGTCCCCGTCCCCTAACCCTAACCCTAGCCCGAACCCTAACCCTAACGCTTCCCCGAAGCCTTCCCCTCACCCGTCCCCTAATCCTAACACGTACGCTCACACTAACCCGCGCCCTCACACGTACGCTCCCCCTAAACCGTTGTCGTACCCTCACCTGGACCCTAAACCGTCCCCGTCCCCTAACCCTAACCCTAGCCCGAACCCTAACCCTAACGCTTCCCCGAAGCCTTCCCCTCACCCGTCCCCTAATCCTAAACCCTACGCTCACACTAACCCGCGCCCTCACACGTACGCTCCCCCTAAACCGTTGTCGTACCCTCACCTGGACCCTAAACCGTCCCCGTCCCCTAACCCTAACCCTAGCCCGAACCCTAACCCTAACCCTTCCCCGAAGCCTTCCCCTCACCCGTCCGCTAATCCTAACCCGTACGCTCACACTAACCCGCGCCCTCACACGTACGCTCCCCCTAAACCGTTGTCGTACCCTCACCTGGACCCTAAACCGTCCGGGTCCCCTAACCCTAACCCTAGCCCGAACCCTAACCCTAACCCTTCCCCGAAGCCTTCCCCTCACCCGTCCCCTAATCCTAAACCGTACGCTCACACTAACCCGCGGCCTCACACGTACGCTCCGCCTAAACCGTTGTCGTACCCTCACCTGGACCCTAAACCGTCCCCGTCCCCTAACCCTAACCCTAGCCCAAACCCTATCCCTAACCCTTCCCCGAAGCCTTCCCCTCACCCGTCCCCTAATCCTAACCCGTACGCTCACACTAACCCGCGCCCTCACACGTACGCTCCCCCTAAACCGTTGTCGTACCCTCACCTGGACCCTAAACCGTCCCCGTCCCCTAACCCTAACCCTAGCCCGAACCCTAACCCTAACCCTTCCCCGAAGCCTTCCCCTCACCCGTCCCCTAATCCTAAACCGTACGCTCACACTAACCCGCGCCCTCACACGTACGCTCCGCCTAAACCGTTGTCGTACCCTCACCTGGACCCTAAACCGTCCCCGTCCCCTAACCCTAACCCTAGCCCGAACAGTAACCCTAACCCTTCCCCGAAGCCTTCCCCTCACCCGTCCCCTAATCCTAACCCGTACGCTCACACTAACCCGCGCCCTCACACGTACGCTCCCCCTAAGCCGTTGTCGTACCCTCACCTGGACCCTAAACCGTCCCCGTCCCCTAAACGTAACCCTAGCCCGAACCCTAACCCTAACCCTTCCCCGAAGCCTTCCCCTCACCCGTCCCCTAATCCTAACCCGTACGCTCACACTAACCCGCACCCTCACACGTACGCTCCGCCTAAACCGTTGTCGTACCCTCACCTGGACCCTAAACAGTCCCCGTCCCCTAACCCTAACCCTAGCCCGCACCATAACCCTAACCCTTCCCCGAAGCCTTCCCCTCACACGTCCCCTAATCCTAACCCGTACGCTCACACTAACCCACGCCCTCACACGTACGCTCCCCCTAAAACGTTGTCGTACCCTCACCTGGACCCTAAACCGTCCCCATCCCCTTACCCTAACCCTAGACCGAACCCTAAACCTAACCCGAACCCTAACCCTAACCCTTCCCCGAAGCCTTCCCCTCACCCGTCCCCTAATCCTAACCCGTACGCTCACACTAACCCGCGCCCTCACACGTACACTCCCCCTAAACCGTTGTCGTACCCTCACCTGGACCCTAAACCGTCCCCGTCCCCTTACCCTAACCCTAGACCGAACCCTAAACCTAACCCGAACCCTAACCCTAACCCTTCCCCGAAGCCTTCCCCTCACCCGTCCCCTAATCCTAACCCGTACGCTCACACTAACCCGCGCCCTCACACGTACGCTCCCCCTAAACCGTTGTCGTACCCTCACCTGGACCCTAAACCGTCCCCGTCCCCTAACCCTAACCCTAGCCCGAACCCTAACCCTAACCCTTCCCCGAAGCCTTCCCCTCACCCGTTCCCTAATCGTAACCCGTATGCTCACACTAACCCGCGCCCTTACACGTACGCTCCCCCTAAACCGTTGTCGTACCCTCACCTGGACCCTAAACCGTCCCCGTCCCCTAACCCTAACCCTAGCCCGAACCCTAACCCTAACCCTTCCCCGAACCCTTCCCCTCACCCGTCCCCTAATCCTAACCCGTACGCTCACACTATCCCGCGCCCTCACACGTACGCTCCCCCTAAACCGTTGTCGTACCCTCACCTGGACCCTAAACCGTCCCCGTCCCTTAACCCTGGCCCTAGCCCGAACCCTAACCCTAACCCTTCCCCGAAGCCTTCCCCTCACCCGTCCCCTAATCCTAACCCGTACGCTCACACTAACCCGCGCCCTCACACGTACGCTCCCCCTAAACCGTTGTCGTACCCTCACCTGGACCCTAAACCGTCCCCGTCCCCTAACCCTAACCCTAGCCCGAACCCTAACCCTAAACCTTCCCCGAAGCCTTCCCCTCACCCGTCCCCTAATCCTAACCCGTACGCTCACACTAACCCGCGCCCTCACACGTACGCTCCCCCTAAACCGTTGTCGTACCCTCACCTGGACCCTAAACCGTCCCCGTCCCCTAACCCTAACCCTAGCCCGAACCCTAACCCTAACCCTTCCCCGAAGCCTTCCCCTCACCCGTCCCCTAATCCTAACCCGTACGCTGACACTAACCCGCGCCCTCACACGTACGCTCCGCCTAAACCGTTGTCGTACCCTCACCTGGACCCTAAACCGTCCCCGTCCCCTAACCCTAACCCTAGCCCGAACCCTAACCCTAACCCTTCCCCAAAGCCTTCCCCTCACCCGTCCCCTAATCCTAACCCGTATGCTCACACTAACCCGCGCCCTCACACGTACGCTCCCCCTAAACCGTTGTCGTACCCTCACCAGGACCCTAAACAGTCCCCGACCCCTAACCCTAACCCTAGCCCGAACCCTAACCCTTACCCTTCCCCGAATCCTTCCCCTCACCCGTCCCCTAATCCTAACCCGTACGCTCACACTAACCCGCGCCCTCACACGTACGCTCCCCCTAAACCGTTGTCGTACCCTCACCTGGACCCTAAAGCGTCCCCGTCCCCCAACCCTAACCCTAGCCCGAACCCTAACCCTAACCCTTCCCCGAAGCCTTCCCCTCACCCGTCCCCTAATCCTAAACCATAAGCTCACACTAACCCGCGCCGTCACACGTACGCTCCCCCTAAGCCGTTGTCATAACCTCACCTGGACCCTAAACCGTCCCTGTCCCCTAACCCTAAACCTAGCCCGAACCCTAACACTAACCCTTCCCCGAAGCCTTCCCCTCACCCGTCCCCTAATCCTAACCCGTACGCTCACACTAACCCGCGGCCTCACACGTACGCTCCGCCTAAACCGTTGTCGTACCCTAACCTGGACCCTAAACCGTCCCCGTCCCCTAACCCTAACCCTAGCCCGAACCCTAACCCTAACGCTTCCCCGAAGCCTTCCCCTCACCCGTCCCCTAATCCTAACCCGTACGCTCACACTAACCCGCGCCCTCACACGTACGCTCCCCCTAAACCGTTGTCGTGCCCTCACCTGGACTCTAAACCGTCCCCGTCCCCTAACCCTAACCCTAGCCCGAACCCTAACCCTAACCCTTCCCCGAAGCCTTCCCCTCACCCGTCCCCTAATCCTAACCCGTACGCTCACACTAAACCGCGCCCTCACACGTACGCTCCCCCTAAACCGTTGTCGTACCCTCACCTGGACCCTAAACCGTCCCCGTCCCCTAACCCTAACCCTAGCCCGAACCCTAACCCTAACCCTTCCCCGAAGCCTTCCCCTCACCCGTCCCCTAATCCTAACCCGTACGCTCACACTAACCCGCGCCCTCACACGAACGCTCCCCCTAAACCGTTCTCGTACCCTCACCTGGACCCGAAACCGTCCCCATGCCCTAACCCTAACCCTAGCCCGAACCCTAACCCTAACCCTTCCCCGAAGCCTTCCCCTCACACGTCCCCTAATCCTAACCCGTACGCTCACACTAACCCACGCCCTCACACGTACGCTCCCCCTAAAACGTTGTCGTACCCTCACCTGGACCCTAAACCGTCCCCGTCCCCTTACCCTAACCCTAGACCGAACCCTAAACCTAACCCGAACCCTAACCCTAACCCTTCCCCGAAGCCTTCCCCTCACCCGTCCCCTAATCCTAACCCGTACGCTCACACTAACCCGCGCCCTCACACGTACGCTCCCCCTAAACCGTTGTCGTACCCTCACCTGGACCCTAAACCGTCCCCGTCCCCTTACCCTAACCCTAGACCGAACCCTAAACCTAACCCGAACCCTAACCCTAACCCTTCCCCGAAGCCTTCCCCTCACCCGTCCCCTAATCCTAACCCGTACGCTCACACTAACCCGCGCCCTCACACGTACGCTCCCCCTAAACCGTTGTCGTACCCTCACCTGGACCCTAAACCGTCCCCGTCCCCTAACCCTAACCCTAGCCCGAACCCTAACCCTAACCCTTCCCCGAAGCCTTCCCCTCACCCGTTCCCTAATCGTAACCCGTATGCTCACACTAACCCGCGCCCTTACACGTACGCTCCGCCTAAACCGTTGTCGTACCCTCACCTGGACCCTAAACCGTCCCCGTCCCCTAACCCTAACCCTATCCCGAACCCTAACCCTAACCCTTCCCCGAACCCTTCCCCTCACCCGTCCCCTAATCCTAACCCGTACGCTCACACTATCCCGTGCCCTCACACGTACGCTCCCCCTAAACCGTTGTCGTACCCTCACCTGGACCCTAAACCGTCCCCGTCCCTTAACCCTAGCCCTAGCCCGAACCCTAACCCTAACTCTTCCCCGAAGCCTTCCCCTCACCCGTCCCCTAATCCTAACCCGTACGCTCACACTAACCCGCGCCCTCACACGTACGCTCCCCCTAAACCGTTGTCGTACCCTCACCTGGACCCTAAACCGTCCCCGTCCCCTAACCCTAACCCTAGCCCGAACCCTAACCCTAAACCTTCCCCGAAGCCTTCCCCTCACCCGTCCCCTAATCCTAACCCGTACGCTCACACTAACCCGCGCCCTCACACGTACGCTCCCCCTAAACCGTTGTCGTACCCTCACCTGGACCCTAAACCGTCCCCGTCCCCTAACCCTAACCCTAGCCCGAACCCTAACACTAACCCTTCCCCGAAGCCTTCCCCTCACCCGTCCCGTAATCCTAACCCGTACGCTCACACTAACCCGCGCCCTCACACGTACGCTCCGCCTAAACCATTGTCGAACACTCAACTGGACCCTAAACCGTCCCCGTCCCCTAACCCGAACCCTAGCCCTAACCCTGACCCTAACGCTTCCTCGAAGCCTTCCCCTCACCCGTCCCCTAATCCTAACCCGTACGCTCACACTAACCCGCGCCCTCACACGTACGCTCCCCCTAAACCGTTGTAGTACCGTCACCTGGACCCTAAACCGTCCCCGTCCCCTAACCCTAACCCTAGCCCGAACGCTAACCCTAACCCTTCCCCGAAGCCTTCCCCTCACCCGTCCCCTAATCCTAACCCGTACGCTCACACTAACCCGCGCCCTCACACGTACGCTCCACCTAAACCGTTCTCGTACCCTCACCTGGACCCTAAATCGTCCCCGTCCCCTAACCCTAACCCTAGCCCGAACCCTAACCCTAACCCTTCCCCGAAGCCTTCCCCTCACCCGTCCCCTAATCCTAACCCGTACGCTCACACTAACCCGCGCCCTCACACGTACGCTCCCCCTAAACCGTTGTCGTACACTCACCTGGACCCTAAACCGTCCCCGTCCCCTAACCCTAACCCTAGCCCGAACCCTAACCCTAACGCTTCCCCGAAGCCTTCCCCTCACCCGTCCCCTAATCCTAACACGTACGCTCACACTAACCCGCGCCCTCACACGTACGCTCCCCCTAAACCGTTGTCGTACCCTCACCTGGACCCTAAACCGTCCCCGTCCCCTAACCCTAACCCTAGCCCGAACCCTAACCCTATCGCTTCCCCGAAGCCTTCCCCTCACCCGTCCCCTAATCCTAAACCCTACGCTCACACTAACCCGCGCCCTCACACGTACGCTCCCCCTAAACCGTTGTCGTACCCTCACCTGGACCCTAAACCGTCCCCGTCCCCTAACCCTAACCCTAGCCCGAACCCTAACCCTAACCCTTCCCCGAAGCCTTCCCCTCACCCGTCCGCTAATCCTAACCCGTACGCTCACACTAACCCGCGCCCTCACACGTACGCTCCCCCTAAACCGTTGTCGTACCCTCAACTGGACCCTAAACCGTCCGGGTCCCCTAACCCTAACCCTAGCCCAAACCCTAACCCTAACCCTTCCCCGAAGCCTTCCCCTCACCCGTCCCCTAATCCTAAACCGTACGCTCACACTAACCCGCGCCCTCACACGTACGCTCCGCCTAAACCGTTGTCGTACCCTCACCTGGACCCTAAACCGTCCCCGTCCCCTAACCCTAACCCTAGCCCGAACCCTAACCCTAACCCTTCCCCGAAGCCTTCCCCTCACCCGTCCCCTAATCCTAACCCGTACGCTCACACTAACCCGCGCCCTCACACGTACGCTCCCCCTAAACCGTTGTCGTACCCTCACCTGGACCCTAAACCGTCCCCGTCCCCTAACCCTAACCCTAGCCCGAACCCTAACCCTAACCCTTCCCCGAAGCCTTCCCCTCACCCGTCCCCTAATCCTAAACCGTACGCTCACACTAACCCGCGCCCTCACACGTACGCTCCGCCTAAACCGTTGTCGTACCCTCACCTGGACCCTAAACCGTCCCCGTCCCCTAACCCTAACCCTAGCCCGAACAGTAACCCTAACCCTTCCCCGAAGCCTTCCCCTCACCCGTCCCCTAATCCTAACCCGTACGCTCACACTAACCCGCGCCCTCACACGTATGCTCCCCCTAAGCCGTTGTCGTACCCTCACCTGGACCCTAAACCGTCCCCGTCCCCTAAACGTAACCCTAGCCCGAACCCTAACCCTAACCCTTCCCCGAAGCCTTCCCCTCACCCGTCCCCTAATCCTAACCCGTATGCTCACACTAACCCGCACCCTCACACGTACGCTCCGCCTAAACCGTTGTCGTACCCTCACCTGGACCCTAAACAGTCCCCGTCCCCTAACCCTAACCCTAGCCCGCACCATAACCCTAACCCTTCCTCGAAGCCTTCCCCTCACACGTCCCCTAATCCTAACCCGTACGCTCACACTAACCCACGCCCTCACACGTACGCTCCCCCTAAAACGTTGTCGTACCCTCACCTGGACCCTAAACCGTCCCCGTCCCCTTACCCTAACCCTAGACCGAACCCTAAACCTAACCCGAACCCTAACCCTAACCCTTCCCCGAAGCCTTCCCCTCACCCGTCCCCTAATCCTAACCCGTACGCTCACACTAACCCGCGCCCTCACACGTACGCTCCCCCTAAACCGTTGTCGTACCCTCACCTGGACCCTAAACCGTCCCCGTCCCCTTACCCTAACCCTAGACCGAACCCTAAACCTAACCCGAACCCTAACCCTAACCCTTCCCCGAAGCCTTCCCCTCACCCGTCCCCTAATCCTAACACGTACGCTCACACTAACCCGCGCCCTCACACGTACGCTCCCCCTAAACCGTTGTCGTACCCTCACCTGGACCCTAAACCGTCCCCGTCCCCTAACCCTAACCCTAGCCCGAACCCTAACCCTAACCCTTCCCCGAAGCCTTCCCCTCACCCGTTCCCTAATCGTAACCCGTATGCTCACACTAACCCGCGCCCTTACACGTACGCTCCGCCTAAACCGTTGTCGTACCCTCACCTGGACCCTAAACCGTCCCCGTCCCCTAACCCTAACCCTAGCCCGAACCCTAACCCTAACCCTTCCCCGAACCCTTCCCCTCACCCGTCCCCTAATCCTAACCCGTACGCTCACACTATCCCGCGCCCTCACACGTACGCTCCCCCTAAACCGTTGTCGTACCCTCACCTGGACCCTAAACCGTCCCCGTCCCTTAACCCTAGCCCTAGCCCGAACCCTAACCCTAACCCTTCCCCGAAGCCTTCCCCTCACCCGTCCCCTAATCCTAACCCGTACGCTCACACTAACCCACGCCCTCACACGTACGCTCCCCCTAAACCGTTGTCGTACCCTCACCTGGACCCTAAACCGCCCCGTCCCCTAACCCTAACCCTAGCCCGAACCCTAACCCTAAACCTTCCCCGAAGCCTTCCCCTCACCCGTCCCCTAATCCTAACCCGTACGCTCACACTAACCCGCGCCCTCACACGTACGCTCCCCCTAAACCGTTGTCGTACCCTCACCTGGACCCTAAACCGTCCCCGTCCCCTAACCCTAACCCTAGCCCGAACCCTAACCCTAACCCTTCCCCGAAGCCTTCCCCTCACCCGTCCCGTAATCCTAACCCGTACGCTCACACTAACCCGCGCCCTCACACGTACGCTCCGCCTAAACCATTGTCGAACACTCAACTGGACCCTAAACCGTCCCCGTCCCCTAACCCGAACCCTAGCCCGAACCCTGACCCTAACGCTTCCCCGAAGCCTTCCCCTCACCCGTCCCCTAATCCTAACCCGTACGCTCACACTAACCCGCGCCCTCACACGTACGCTCCCCCTAAACCGTTGTCGTGCCCTCACCTGGACCCTAAACCGTCCCCGTCCCCTAACCCTAACCCTAGCCCGAACCCTAACCCTAACCCTTCCCCGAAGCCTTCCCCTCACCCGTCCCCTAATCCTAACCCGTACGCTCACACTAACCCGCGCCCTCACACGTACGCTCCCCCTAAACCGTTGTCGTACCCTCACCTGGACCCTAAACCGTCCCCGTCCCCTAACCCTAACCCTAGCCCGAACCCTAACCTTAACCCTTCCCCGAGGCCTTCCCCTCACCCGTCCCCTAATCCTAACCCGTACGCTCACACTAACCCGCGCCCTCACACGTACGCTCCCCCTAAACCGTTGTCGTACCCTCACCTGGACCCTAAACCGTCCCCGTCCCCTAACCCTAACCCTAGACCGAACCCTAACCCTAAACCTTCCCCGAAGCCTTCCCCTCACCCGTCCCCTAATCCTAACCCGTACGCTCACACTAACCCGCGCCCTCACACGTACGCTCCCCCTAAACCGTTGTCGTACCCTCACCTGGACCCTAAACCGTCCCCGTCCCCTAACCCTAACCCTAGCCCGAACCCTAACCCTAACCCTTCCCCGAAGCCTTCCCCTCACCCGTCCCCTAATCCTAACCCGTACGCTCACACTAACCCACGCCCTCACACGTACGCTCCGCCTAAACCGTTGTCGTACCCTAACCTGGACCCTAAACCGTCCCCGTCCCCTAACCCTAAACTAGCCCGAAACCTAACCCTAACACTTCCCTGAAGCCTTCCCCTCACCCGTCCCCTAATCCTAACCCGTACGCTCACACTAACCCGCGCCCTCACACGTACGCTCCCCCTAAACCGTTGTCGTACCCTCATCTGGACCCTATACCGTCCCCGTCCCCTAACCCTAACCCTAGCCCGAACCCTAACCCTAACCCTTCCCCGAGGCCTTCCCCTCACCCGTCCCCTAATCCTAACCCGTACGATCACACTAACCCGCGCCCTCACACATACGCTCCGCCTAAACCGTTGTCGTACCCTCACCAGGACCCTAAACTGTCCCCGTCCCCTAACCCTATCTCTAGCCCGAACCCTAACCCTAACGCTTCCCCGAAGCCTTCCCCTCAACCGTCCCCTAATCCTAACCCGTACGCTCACACTAACCCGCGCCCTCACACGTACGTTC